>NW_007732458.1:81737-122296 GCF_000696425.1 Galeopterus variegatus | reverse complement strand
AAAAAAATGTTATTTGGGTTAGAAAAAATTTAATTAGATATAACTCTCAAAGCACAACACCTAAAAGAACAAATTCAGAGAACTTCATGAAAATTAAACACTGCTGCTCTTCAAAGGACACTGTTAAGAGAATTAAAATACATTTCCAGACTGGGAGAAAATACTTGCAATCATAATTTGATAACAGAGTTGGGTTCGACACTTAGAAAGACTCCTCAGAACTCAAAAGTAGACCTCCTCTTTTGGGAAGATAGATTAGACATACTTTTCCCTACTCCTCCCACTATGTACAACTAAAGCCCTATGCATTGTTATAAAACAGATGTAAGATTCTGAAAGCTGGAGAGAAATAGGCATATCCGCTAGGGACCTTGGGACCTTAGGACCTAAGGAATGATAGTCTGAGTTCCCTGGGTTTTCTTTCTGTCTCAAACAACCCAGAGTGACAGTAACAAACATACTCCCCCTGACTCTTCAATGTATTTGTGGAAAGCACATGGGAAGCCCAAACTTCCACTTTCACCCAGTAGTAACAAGGCACCCTCCTCCTGTCCTCACCAGTGTGGTGTCAGAAAAGACCTAGCAGAGACTAAATACTTATGTCCCACTCAATGGCAACATTCCCCAAGAGGTGTCAGCAGAGACCACATGAGGAGGCTGATCTTTCACTCCATCTGGTAGTAGTGAGGTCTCCCTCTTCCTCGCAGGAAGGGTGACAGAGGAGATCTCCTAAAGAAGCAAGATTTTCACAACTCCTCTTCAGTAACAAGGACAACCCAATGGTGTTAAGAGATGCCGGGTGAGAGGAATAATAAGGCACCCCCTCCTAGGTATATTAATATTAGTGGAAGTCTAGAGTGAAGCCTGAACTCCCACCCCCTCCCAGCAGTAACAAGGACCCCCTACCCCCCAGGTGTCAACAGTGGCTAAGGGGAGAACTGAACTTCCATCCCCACCTGGCTGTAATATAGTAGTGCTCCCTCAACCATACATGCAGTGTTAGAAGAGGCGTGCTAAATCAGAAAATTTAAACATGTTAAAATTAATGACAACATACTCAAAATGTCCAGGTATCAATTGAAAATCACCTGTTATACCAAGAACCAGGACAATCTCAAACTTAATGAAAAAAGACAATCAAGAAATAAAAACACTTGGGCCGGCCTGGTGGCGCACTGTGATAGTGCGCCGCCTGGGAAGCTCAGTGGCGCTCCCGCCGAGGGTTCGGATCCCACATACTCACTGGCTGAGCGAGGCGCGGGGGCAACGCCGAGGGTTGCGATCCCGTTGCTGGTCCCGGTCTGGTACGGGCGCGACACTGAGGGTTGCGATCCGTTGCCGGCCACAAAAAAAGACAAAAAAAAAAAAAGAAAGAAAAACACTGAAATGACAGAGATGTTAGATTTGTCTAAGAAAGATTTTAAAGCAGCTATCACAAAAATGTTTCAACAAGCAATCATAAACATGTTTGAAACAAAAGAAAAAAGAGAAAAGTCTAAGCCAAAAAAAAAAAAAAATAGAGGGTATAAAGGAAAACTAAGTGGAAATTTTATACCTAAAAATGTCAAAATTAAAAACTAACCATACCAAGCGTTGTCAAGGAAATAGAGAAACTGGAACTCTCACACATTGCTTGTGGGAATACAAAATGATAAAACCACCTTGCAAAACAGTTTTTCATTTTCTAAAATGTTAAACATATGAAGGTCCTTCAAAAAGTTCATGGAAAGATTCATATTATATTTTAATTCTGTTTTTTCCATGAACTTTTTGAAGGACCCTAGTATACCTACCATGTAACCCAGCTATTCCCTTCCTAGGTTTTTAATGAAATAAAAACATGCGTCCATGTGAATATTTCAATATGAATTTTTCTAGTGGCTTTATTTGTACTAGCAAAACCCATAATTAATGCAAATGTCCATCAACATTTGAATAAACAAACTGTAGCATATCCATACAATGGAATACTACTCACCAATAAAAATTAACTATTGATACATACCACAGCATACATTAAACATAGGATGATTATGTAGAGTGAAAGAAGCTAAACAAAAATCAGTTCAAATTTTATGTTTCCATTTATATAAAATCTAGAAAATGCAACTTAATGTACAATGACAGAAAACAAATGGAAGGTCATCTGGGGTGGGGGAATGGGGAGGTTTGGGAGGGAGGGATTACAAAGTGGCATTAGGAAACTTGTGTAGGTGATGGATACATCTGCTGCATTGAGTGTGGTGATGGTTCATAGGTGTATACCTACACAAAGATCAAAACATCAAATTGTACACTTTGAATTTGTGCAGGTCAATTAGACTTTAATAAATTAATGTCAATTATACCTTAATAAATATACCTTAATGTCAATCATACTTTAATAAAGCTGTTGTTTTTTTAAAATTTAAATTGCTCTTAAAAGCTCTAATTTTTAAACTTAATTCACTAAATTTTGATGACATAAATTTCTTTACTCTCTTTCATCTAGCCTTAGTAAAAGAAGTCTGAAGAGACTTTAATTTGAAATTATTCTATTGTTTAGGGACCTCTGTTTTCCAATCGATGAAAAGTAATTTTTTTTTTTTCATTTTTGGGATTCTCTTTCATTTCTACTCTTAAGATCCACTTAGGCATAACACTTTACCAAAATCAAAGGTTAGAAAAGGCCATTGTAAATGAATATCATCTTTGATGTTGGAATTCCATATTTGTAGATATCAACAATTATTGTAGCCATATGAGAAAATATTTAAAACAAACAAAATAAAACTTAAGTTTGGGAGAAAAAAGGAACTCTGACTTTTAAAATTAAGGCAACCCATATTGGTGCAAACAGCAAAAACAAACACAAACTCTATTTATGAATGAAAAGACAAAATACTAATAACTTCTTATCCCTAAATTTCCAAATGTCAGAAATATTAGAACCATCAGAATAAACACAGACAATACCTTTTCTTTCCTTTTTTTGTCCTTTTTGAGACCGGCCGCACCGCGCTCAGCCAGTGAGCGCTGTGAGCGCACTAGTCATCCCTATATAGGATCCGAACCCACGGCGGGAGCGCTGCTGCGCTCCCAGCGCGGCACTCTCCCGAGTGCACCACGGGCTCGGCCCACAGACAATACCTTTTTACCAACCAAATTCCCTGACATCTGCCACCTGACAGAGACAAAATACCTGTTGTCAAACACCTGATAGAAATCTCCAGATGGTCAGACTATAGAATCAACTTCACTTTTTCCATCTGTGGGAACAAAAAATTCAGCTGTGAACAAATCAGAATTATAACCAGAAACAAAATTAATTAAGAAATCTATTTAGCATGTTAGAGATGAAGTATTGAATTACCACTGCACATGAGATTTGCCAGAGGACCCAAGAGAAATTGAGCCCCTCAAAGTTTAATTTAGACTTTAGAGTACACAATTTTATTGGCTACAGTTGTAGGACTCAGGTCAATAACCCTTCAGTGAAAACTTGAGAAGTAAATTGACAAATACCAACTCAGAGATATTGAGTTAATGCAGTTAATAATTTACTTACATGTATGAAGAAGGTTTGGCTGCTGTCAGTAAACAAAGGCAAAAACAGAATAATAAGAGAAAGTGGGAAGAGGGGAGAGGAAGATTAGGAAGAGTGAGTTTTGTTTTTACATGTTTGCTACTAGGAAAGAGGCCTGCTGTGGCACAATGCTCTTCAGCGGGCTGCTAAAGTCATCAAGGAAGCCATTTTGTTTCTTCACTGATTTTTTTGGGAAGACTTGACACTTCAGCTGGAGGTTACACAGAAGACGGGTGAGGATATAGTTGGATTTCTACCTTGAGTGGTTAGAAGAAGACAGCCATTTTTCCCTACTAAGTTCTATTTACTAAATAAAATATAGGACAGAATTGTCAGCTGAAGGTTGGGCTATGAGATAAAGGCCATGAGTGGAGTACAGAAAGAAATTTGAAGAAATTTGATAGAAAAAGAAAGGTATAAAATAATTCTCTTACAAAGTTGAAAAGCATGCCCAGTACAGAAATATGGTAGGATTAGAAAAAAATTTCCAAATAAACAAAATTATTTTTGTTTAAATTCAAGCAAAATTTTGCTTTCTTTATCCTTAATTTGACTGTAAAATCTGTATTTTTCCCAGTTAGTGTCAGCTGTTATCTTTTTAATTCCAAATATGAGTATGTATATAATGCAAAATTCACTATTAACAACATTTAATTCATATGGCACGGATTTCCCCTTAGGCTTTATCCCCTTAATCTCCTGAAACCTTCTTTGTCTTTACTGTGTAATCCTCCTTTTGTAGCAGTCTGTGGTCATCCTGGGTCAACTCTCCCCCACCTTCCTTTATTGACTCTTTTAAATATTTGTTATATTATCATGACTTATCCTTTTGTTTTTCCGTTTCTCTTTAAAGTAAACTTATTTTTAAATAAGTGTTATAGATAACTGGTAAACAATTAAAGTTCAAACAGGACTAAAATGTGTTTCCATCTTTGTGCTTCAGTTATAATGGCTGTTTCTTATCCTTCCCCAAATAAGCTTCAAGCATGTATGTAACTGGGCGCGTGTGTGTGTGTGTGTGTGTGTGTGTGTGAACACAAATAGTCCTCCTTATAATGCCAATTACACTCATGCCTAGCTTAATGACACGGATACATTCTGAGAAATGTGATGTTAGGCAATTTTGTCCTTGTGTGAGCGTCACAGAGTGTACTTACACAAATCTAGATGGCACAACCCACTACATGCTTAGGCTATATGGTATAGCCACTGTAATCTTATGGAACCACCGTCGTGCATGCAATCCATCATTGACCAAAACGTCATTCCGTGGTGCATGAATGTAAAGCATACTATATATAAAATTTGACATCTTGCATCTGGTGGTCAGGGGATAAGGAGATGTAGGTCATAGGGCCCAAAGTTTCAGTTACACAGGATGAATAAGTTGGGAGACTATAGTAAATAAAAATGTATTATATATTTGAAAATTGCTGAGAGTAGATTTTAAATATTCTCACAGCAAAAAGTAAGTATGTGAGGTGATGGATATGTCAATAAGCTTGATTTAATCATTTCACAATGTGTGTGTATATACATATATCAAAATGTCATGCTGTACACAGAAATATATATACAATTTTTATTTGTCAACTATACCTTAACATAAAGTGCATATGTGTATCTATATATCTATATGGTATCTATATATATGGTGTATATATATCATATATATGTGTATCTATATATAGAGAGATGTACACAGACATATATAGAGAGACATATATACAGATACACACATATATGTATATATACATACATACGTATATATGGAAAATCTCATCATAACATGATGAATAGAATATAAAATTCAATCAAATAAAATTTAGAATTGCATTATTGGAGGGATTACTGAAGTGACTGGGGAGAGACTATACAGATTAGCCTTCATGGAGCAAGGTCTTAATATTTCCTGAACTCAGTTGAGGTTTGCCCCTGCCCTGCTGGCAGTCTTCTGTTTCCACTTAAGTATCTAAGGGAAGATTCTAAGCCCAGTAGCTGGCAAAACTATTCGATAAAGTGGCAGGGATTCCAGCCATCTATTTGGCTCCCATTTTGTCCACCTGGCCGGGAGGGGTTTAGCTGAGAAAATACAGGGACCACAGATACCTACCTTCTCCTTCTTCCCAAGCTGCAGTTGCTACCATTTCTATACCAGGCTCCACTTTCTTCCCACATCTTCCTTCCCCAAATCAGAACTTTAGTCCACCCACGCCTGGGCTGGCAGGAGGATGGGAACCAATATCTTTTTTTTTTTTTTAAAGAAAATATATTCTTATTAATATTATTTTTTACATTCTAGGATGTTGTTGCAGAGCAGTTAGGAGGGAGGGGCAGAGGGGAAAGGGGAAGGAAATGTGATGGAAGAAGGAGGAAGGAGGAAGGGTGGGATCGAGTCCTGTGGTACCCCCTCATTCCCACAGGGAAGACCGTGGGGACTTCTAGTGGTGGCTTGGTCATTGCTGGGCTGGGTGCAGATGTCAGGGGGATGTAGCAAAAGCCCTCACCCCCCACCACTCCAGCTCAGGAACCCAGGGCCCTTCTTGCTGTGGCTTGGTGGTCATCACTGGGCTGGCTGTGCATGTTGGAGGGGGTGTGGCCGAGGCCCTCGGTCCCTCACCACCCTGGCTCTGGAGAGCCCAGGATGCTTCCTGCAGTGGCTCAGTGGTTGTTGCTGGGCTGGGAGCCAATATCTAACAGCCACTTATATCCACATTATGTTTTCCCAGGTCTCTTTATGATTGTTATTGCTATTCCTAGTTTATAAAGGTTATTGTTTCTTACCAGTAAGTATAGAAACACCTCATTCTTTTCAGGGGCCACATAGTTCTTCATTGTATGGATATCACACGGGCAGTTTGCCAGACAAATTTGTTTTACTTTCCAGACAACATTTCTGATGCATCAATGATGTAGATGCTCTCTAATAGTGCCAATTTCTCCAGGACATGTCTGGGCTTTTAATATGTCATGGGTACTGTTGCTGGAAATTTATGGCTGAGCTTCTCTCGTATTTAATTTAGAGCATCTATAAGCTGTATTTTGTCAATATTCACAATTATTTTTCTCTATCTTTCTGCCCCTATCTGGACTGGTTTTTCTCTAGGCCTGCTGTATAGCTGTCATCTTCAAATATCTCTTGACCATCCTCTTAAATTGGACTCATTTTTTTTCTGTATCCCATTTCTCTGTCTTTTCTGGTTTCCTGAATGCATTCTTTAGCTTCTTCCTAGCGGAAGATTTATGGGAAGAGAATTTTATAAATACCTACATGTCTAAAAATATCTTTATTTTGTTCTCACCCTTGATTAGTAGTTTGATTAGGTGTAGAAATCTGGACTGAAAGTAATTTTCTTCCAGAATGTTTAAGGTATAGCTTTCCTATCATTTTCAGGTGTGGTCTGTTGGTATGTTTATTTTAATTTTATATTTTTCATTATCTTTTAATTCCATTTTTATCTTTTCCAAAGCACTACCTGTGTGTAATAGTTTAAAATATTTAATTTAACAAGACTTATAACATAAAAGAGTTGGTCCTCTTCTCCATTCCTGTCCATCCAATTTTTACTCTTCCCAGTCAACTACTTTCAATTCTTTTAGTTGTTTCTCCTGGTATTTATAGAAACATTTCTACACTGGACAGTCTCAGGCTTCTTTTGTGTTCATAATGACCAGAAAAAGCAGCTGAGTTACAGAAGGACTGCTATGGTTACTAGGGCTGGTCTGGCATTGCCAAAGGAGTGAACTTCAACAACTCCCAGTCAAAGAACCAGCTATTGCATAGACATAAGGTGGTAGGAAACAGAAGAGGCCAAGTAGCACAAACATGCTGGCACTAATTTACCTAAATATGCTAGATAATGAGTTAGAGAAACAACAGACTGAGAGTCCTAGAAATACTCAAATTTATATGCTTAGATTTCCACCTTTATTAAAAACAACAGCAGCAATAACAAGCCCCCCTTCTTTTTTCTCCCATTATTCCTCCTATTGAATCCTCTTAAGTGTACACTACCAGATAAATGGTCCCTTGGTCCCACTCACTTTCATGACTAAATTATGCTCATTAATTCCCTTTCTCACACTACTGTATCATTATTTCATTAGAGTTTTGTGTATCTGCTAACTGATTTTCTTCCAAGCATGTGCAAGACAAATTATACTTCTGGATCCAAATTATGCAAAGAACCAAATGTTTATCTTCCATGATGTTCCATAGACACCAGTTGGTATTAAATTGCCCTACATAATTTTTTTTAATGCTTTTGCTTTGTGTATGCAGATCTTTCCCTCATTTGGTTTAGAGTCAATTTTACCAATTTACCATTTTATTATCTAACATTTATGCTTCTATTTTCTATTTTTTAGGTTTAGATATTATCCCTTAATATTCTAATATTGAAAAATGAGAATTTAGAAGCCTGTTCCCTATTATCTCAATTTAGTTAGCAGTTCCTTAGATTAAATCAATATTTGGTACTTAAAATCAAATAACACGTAGCTTTCAGCTTTTCTGGTCAGCTATGCCAATTCCAAGTTGTAGAACTTGTTATTTTTCCTTCCCATCTTTCAAAACCACAGAATCCATACTGGGCCTCAGAATCATAAGTAGTGATAAGGAATAAGGTATTGTTAAAGGAATTCTGTCTTATACAATTGCGGGAGGGCTTGCAGTTTGGAAGAAAAGCTGAATGAGAAGCAGAAGACAGCTAAGACAAACTAAAACCCATGAGGGAAAAATGTAGCCTACAAGAACAAACTGGATCTCATGAAAACAATATGAAACTTGCATCTCATACTAATCACCTCCCGCCTCAATGGCCCATCACCTGCAGAAAAGTTGGCATCTTTTACCAAACTCTGCAGATGTCCCTGGCCCAGGACTTAGAGGGTTTGAAGGGGGAGACCTGGCAGAAACTGGAGTTGCTGTGGCCCAGCTACCGAAAGCAGCCAGCAGATCAGTTGCAACATATGTGAGTGTAGTTGCATTTGGTGCCCGACACTGACCATCTCTGGCCAAGAACAATAGAAGGAAGGGAGTTCTGGGAAATGTAATTCCAACTTAGCTGAATTGACAGTACAAAACCACTACAGACACTCAGAGAGACAAAGCAAAACCAAAAACAAAAATTGAATCCATGAAACAAGAATGCAATATGTAAAAAACTAAATTCAAAGAATATACTTATACTAAGTTTTCAAAATCAGTGTGTACCTACACTTAGAGCACATCTGAATTTGGCCCAATTATATCTCAATGCTCAATAGCCACATGTGGTTAGTGGGAACCATAACAGATAGCCCATCAAAAAATGTATTTAACAAAAGACTTTAGAACTATGAAATTGTTATAGCAGATTTTCACAATTAAATAGAATATTTATAAATTTTAGATGTGAAATTCTACAACAGAATGAAACAAAAAGATTTTAAAAAATGAAAAAGAAAAAAAGATAATTATATAATCAAGAAAAAATGTCCAAACAACAGAATTTCTAGAGAGAGAACAGAAAATTGGGAGGAGCAAATTCTTTGATCTATAGACATGAATAACCATCTTATGATTCTTAAATCATACTTTTCCCAATTTTGTTGACTAATCTGCTATTCAAGACCTTAATTCCTCTGCAAAAATAGGGAAATTTGACTATAAGAAATCTCAGAAATTATAGAAATACAGCATATAAAATAATCTCATTTAGCATAACTCATGAAAGTCCAAAGAGTCATAACTTTTGCCAGCTTCTCACTTGGGCCAAAAGATATACTCATCTAGTACATATACTCCCCTTCAAGAAGACAGACACTCTAATAAAAAAGCCAGTTTAAATGTCAGGGTCATGGTATGTGTGGTACTGCCACATAAGACTGGGTTACAGCAACTGAACCTAGGAATGGGAAAACCATGGACAAATCTCTAGCTGAGAGCTATGCAGAATCTCTTGTAGAAGCCCTTTAGGACCCTTTGCTTTTTATCTTAATATAGATGCTCCTCAGCTTTCCATGGTGTTACATACTGATTTTCATTATAACTTGAAAATATCTTAAATTGAAAATGCATGGCTGACTGAGAGCTGCAAGCATCAGGAGAGAAGTAGGGTTTCTCCTGAATGTGTATTGCTTTCGCTCTAAAGTTGAAAACTCATTAAATCGAACTATTTGTAAGTCAGGAGACCATCTGGTATTACTATCTATAAGCCAATTGCCCTTCGCAGTCTCAGCATCTCTCAGGATTCCTGTCGCTTGCTGACTTCCATGTATTTCACAGCAAGCACCTAGTTTGGGTTCTAGTGTCCTTAGAGTATGTTCTTACCTGGTGATATTTTTTCAGTCTACCTTCCAAATTCGCCTCCTTCTGCAGGCCCCATCACCATACCCAGTGAACCAGGCCTCTCCCAATTCTCAGAGCATGTGATGACAGGTCTGCTTTAGGAACTGACCATTTGACTCCTTACTAGGAATTTATGTGCATCCTTGATACTGAGAGTTTATATGTCAGAGTTTTGGACATGTAACACATAAATTCCATGCCCGCCTTTTTGTAGTATATCGTGTATGTTAATGACTACTAAATGCTCATCTCATGGTCAGTGGAGAAGATAGATATCAAGGGTTTCAAAGGGAAATGAGAAAAATAAGAACATTTAATTAATTTTCAATAAAATTAAATTCATCCCATATGAAGATTCTTAAATCACACCTTTCCCAATTTTGTTCTAAAATTTTTCTTCATTTTATGAAATTGGGGTAGTAGTGTTTTTTTTTATTACTTGAAATGACATGATTTGGCCACATGAAAATTTGACTGCCAAAGAGGAAAAATAAATTAGTCCCCATATATCGTTCATCAGATATTGAATTGAAAAACCTGCTGATCACTGAACCAATTTACCATAACAGGAAAAGCCATTTCTCCCAGTATATTTCATTGCAAAACTTACTGTATTTCTTTCCAAAACTACATAAATTAATCCTAAATATATATAGATATATAGATAGATATACATATATCTCAAAGTCTGAAATATAATTGATTGGAAAAGCGTATATAAAACAAAGAGTTTTGATGGGACTTCTCACCTTTTAGCTTAAAACATCTGTGGAAGTTTCTATCTTAATTAATAGGTTGTGTCTTGTATCAGTTACATGTGTGACAAGTAGGGATAGCCACTGAGAAATCCAGCATTAGGATCAGGCTCTTCCTCTTCTCCAGTCCTATCTCATGTAGATCTTTACCAACCTCATGAGGCAGCAATTACATGGGATTCCTTTCACATTCTTGAATATATCAATAGTTGTCCCACTCCAGGGTGTTTTGTCCCACTTCACAGTGTTTTTTATTTATATATTTTTTCAAAATGTTATACACAATTTTTAGCAGTCTGTTTCATGTTAGGAATATCAGAAATACTTCTTCAATGAGAAAAAGGAACCTGTGGATTATGTTGATATACAAGCTAGACAACTGATTAGAGGATAAGTAAGAAAGGCAGTTCAACAGCATAAAATAGGAAGAGATGAAACTATAGGATTACTTCCCTGCATAAATAAATATGCAAGGTATTATTTACTCTTAACTAATATAGTTATTACTATTTTTAGGTAACTGAAAGATATCCCAGCAGATGGGCTTTTTCCTTCATATTAACATATTCTGCCCAGAACCATTTTAGTTTGTTGGAATTTCTTTTAAGAATTTTATTTTTCCAGCAATGATTTTACAAGCCCACAGTTTCTGCTCACACACATTATAAATACTTTTAATGCCAGGCTCTAATCCTGAGCTAGATGACAATTTTGCATCTCTAATTCTGAGTCAGATGGAGGCATTTCACAAGCCTGTGTGGCAGCAGTGGGTGTCCAAGCTGTTTAACTTACTGATCCTTCAGCATTTATCTTCTTATGGAAATTTTGAAAAGCATAAAAATGCTGAAAAAGCTAACCTTTAGGTCTAGCATGGTGATTTCTAACCCCAGATCTGACAATCATTCATAGGAAAGATTATGGTATGAATTGCTAGAGGCTTTAAAAACATACAAAACTTTATGAGTCCCCAAACCTTTTTCTTGGTTTCATGATGCAAAGACAAGAGGGCACTTTTCCAGAAGAAATTTCACAGCACCCCTAAACTGCCAACACTTTAATTAGAACAATATTTCAAGTGTCAGTGGATAAGACTACTAAATAAAGCCAGAGGATAAGCCGGTGGAGGTGAGAAAGTCCTTGAAGGCACTTTAACTCTGCAGAGAATAAAGAAATGTGTAATATACATCATAGAAGAGAACAATAATTAAATATGATTTATACCTCCATATCTCAGTATAACCAAATGTCAACTTGTTTTATCTCACTAATGGACTTTTGTTACCATTGATTGTGTTGACAATGCTACACATTGTCATAATTTCTTTACAGTTAGGGAAATGTTTAGCTTATTTCTTCTTCATATTACCATTTTCTCTACTGTATCTCATGCTGAATTTAGATCCAATCTATTGGCATGGCCAAAATATACTGTTCGCTCTGTCTGGAATACCCTTTCCTCTTTCCTCACCCTTTCCTTTTTCCTCACTGCTGTTTCACCAGACTAAATTTTGCATGTTCTTTGGAACTTAGCTTAAATCTCTTCCACAAGTCTTTTCATGATTCGGAAATAATTTGTTGTCCTACCTCAAAATGCCATAACCCCCTATGTTTCTTTGTGTCCTATCACTTGATATACTATGCCTTTCTATTTCTTTCTTTTTTGTGTGTGTGTGTGTGGCAGTGCCTGGCTGCTACAGGGATCTGAACCTTTGAGCTTGGTGTTATAACCATGTTCTAACCAACTGAGCTAACTGGCCAGCCCTTATTTCTGAGTTTCTACCAGGGCACTATTTATTATTGTAGTTAAAAGCTTGGCATTCAGAGTCAAAGTATATTTTGTATTGTTAGCTTTGTAACTAACTAGCTCTGTGACCTTGGGAATGTTATTTAACCTCTTTGTGGTTTCATTTTTCATTTGTTAAATGGAAATGATAATAGTGACTGTTTTGTGGGGCTGCCATGATGATAAAATTAGGTAATAATGCATGTAAAGAACTTGGTATGGTGCTTGGTTGAATAAACAGCCCCCCAATTTTTTTTGCTACTTTTACTATTATTATTATTTTCCACAATGACAAAAAATTATGTTTATATCTAGTGCCTGGTTCATAGTAGAGGCTGAAAAATGTTTAACAAATAAATAAGAAACATTTCTTTTTTCCCCTTCCTATGCAGTAACCATGAGGGTAATTTTATTTATTTTTAAGAAAGTCATCTTAAATTAACACAAAACAACTAAACTAAAAGAAAAGAAAAGAAAAAAAAAAAAAACCCAAACCCTTCTTTTCTGCTTCTAGTAAATGTGAAAGTAAAATAGATAGTATTGAGACAGTTTCCCTGGGCTTCAGTTACAGGACACACCTCTGGTCCTTAGACCTCCCAAAGGTCTCAGGCCCCTTCTCTAGGCCCTCCTCTAGAGGAAAGTTACTGTTGCTTGTTAGACCTAATTTTGGCACCAATAAGGGAAAATTAAGACCATAAGGGGCTGGCTTATGCAATTTCAGTGGCAGGGCATGCTCAGTAGAGAAAGGTTATATAACCATGGTAACCGAGCATGCTCAGTAAAATGAAATTTATACTTTGAATGACCTTCCACTAGAGGCACTGAAGAGCACAGAATATTCTTGAATGTGTTCAGTACATGTGATAGGATTTGACCAATGAACATACTCCAAGATGCTGAGCACGTGCAAGACTATGTTGTGTAACAGGGAGCCACCCCCTTAGTTAAATATTTATTAGATAGCATGAATATGTAGTATATAGCAAAACTACAAAAGCTTAATCCTGGCTCCTGGCAGAAGGTGGGGTTGTTGCCCACTTTCCTGGGGCCAACCTGCACTTCGCTGGCTGAGGTATGTATGCTTTACTTTTGTGTTAAGCTTACATTCAGCAGCTGGCTGCTCACTCTCTTGAGCCAGACTGCACTCTGTGCTAAACTTTAAGTGTATACTTCTTACTTTTGTATTAAACTTGGTGTGGGCCTTGCTCAGTCTCTGGAGCTAGGTCACACTCTCTGTGTGGAACCTGTATTTTTTATGTGTCACATTAAACCTGTTCTTTCTACTCTGACTCTGTTCTTGAATATTTTTCCTGTGGCAGAATCAAGAACCTGATAAGAGAACTGGGTGGGTTGAGGTTGGCTATCAGACATTTCCAGACCCTCTCCTCTGGCATCAGTATCTTTAGAGACAGAAGACACTTAAGTTAAATAGATGTACCTTGCATTAACCTCAGTGCAACAAAGACCATTCTCACAAAAATCTGTAACAGAGAATCCCATGACAAAGGTGTGTTACCAGGTCATTACAGTACACTCTGTATTTGGTTTGAATTACTGGTGCATTCTAAAATATCACATATGCCTTCATTCACGTATGCAAAGTGCATTTTAAAGTATTCAGTATTTTAGATTGTCAGTTTTCTGCTTTTGTTGCATAAATAGTCTCTCCTTACTATGAGGATCTGCCTGTCCATGATAGGCAAGAAATCCAGAAGTTCTGAGAGTCATTACCATAAAGATTGTAAATCAGTGATTGTTCTCCCAGTTTGGATACTACTGTATAATAGTCATACCAGTTTTGGATAAAAATTATTTCCCAGCAAAAGAGAAACAAAAAGAAAATTAGATTTCCTATAGCCTTCCTTGTTGTCAGTATTTTAGATTTCTTATTGGTTATTACATTGTCTCAAGTTTACAACCT
Organism: Galeopterus variegatus; assembly: GCF_000696425.1. Taxonomy (NCBI): domain Eukaryota; kingdom Metazoa; phylum Chordata; class Mammalia; order Dermoptera; family Cynocephalidae; genus Galeopterus; species Galeopterus variegatus. The sequence goes on along the minus strand of NW_007732458.1, from coordinate 107,941 downwards.
GGCTTTCAAAGCCATGATTATAATGAAAATTATTATACCTTGCATTTGCATACTGCTTTGCAATTTACAATGTGTTTGAACAATGACCACTTCATTTTTCCTGGCCCTTTCCAGTCTGGATGTAGAGAAACCACAGAGAGCTGCAAACCTTGTGTGTATTATTGGCCATCCCAGAATTGTGGTGGATGTATCCCAATGTAGCACAGTCAGGTTCTGAAAATGTCGGTAAGTCGAGAAGGATGTTGTTCACTGTACTCATACTGGAGAATGTTCTATTTTGGAAGACACACAGAAGAAATTTCCTACTGCCATAACCTAGGGAATAACTGGTTCTCTTGAGCAATTTAGTTACGTGGACATTGTACATTTATGGAACTGATTTGATGTTCTTTTATGTATTGACTGATAAGATGATTAAATGTTGAAAACCAGTAGCAAAAACACAAGACTTACATAAGTCTCATTTTTGGCTACTTTATATGTTTCTGTGTCTTTTTTTTCCTCTCATCTATTTCAAATTTATGATATCTTGCTATATTTATGTGTCACTGTAAACTACTTTAAATCCTTAAATTAAGGCAGGGCATGCATTATTAAAGTGTTTTCACATACAATATTCTATTTGATTCTCATATGAGCCCTGTGGAAAAGACATATTACTAACCCAATTTTAACCATCCATCCACATTTCTCACTATTTTCTCCCCAAACAGTTAGACTTTTTCTACAAAGTTTGAAGTGGACAGAGAACTATGATTGGGATTCCGTGCTCTGAAGCCCTGGATCTAGCTTTGTATAATGGATCCCAAATGAAGGCTTATGTAAGCCCATAGCCCAGAATCCACGCCAGAAGTGTGTTTCTCCAGCACTGATTAATTTCTGTGCCTAAAAGCCATGTGTTCACTGTAGATGATAAGCTTGTTGCACAAACACAAGCTAACCACACTGAGTAAGTTTGGCATTAGTTCTGCACAAACCCCAGCAAGAAGGATATTTGCCAAAATGAAGGAAAAATGTCCTGCCAGTTTAGGCATGGATGAAATGTTTCGAGGCATCTGTAGACTTTTACATACTAAAAAGAGAAAACATAACGTTTATAAATGTGATTTGAAATTTATTCCACCAAACATGTTGCATTAGGAATCTAAGATTCTTAGATTTAGAAGTGATCTAGGCATGCCAGCAGCAGATGCACATAAATACAAGTAAATATAAACTCACTAAAAATCAAAACATGCTATTGTACTAATTCTGTTCAAAATACTAATATGAAGGAAGTATTGACACCATTTTGTGGTGGACTAAAATGTTATGTCTGTGTATAGAAGCCTGAAAATTTTCAGATCAATTTTCTCCTCCTCCATAAAAAATAAAAAATAAAAATATATTTTAAAAAAAGGAGAGAAAAGTAAAATCCGTATAGAAGCCCACATTGTTACCACATGAACAATACTATCATAGATTGGATAACCTCAAGAACCACTTTGTTTTAGTTGTCCTCTTTGTTTCAGTCTAAGAAAAATTTTGTCTTTTCATTTTTCAGAAAGACTTATTTTTATATTTCTGGAAGAGAAGAATGAAGTGAGGCCATGTGTATATGGATGAATTAGAAACAGAGTTTAGAGCTGGAAGGAAACCTGGGAATCATTTCCTGGATTCTCCCACCTGGAGCAGAAAGTCTCCCTCCTGCATCTCTGACAGATTGAGCCTCTGCTGGGAAATCCCAGCATGAGAAACACATCCCACACCCACTAGCACCACCACCCTGAGCAAGGAGGCTTGTTCTACCCTACAGGCATCATTACTAACCTCTTTTTGTGTGCTCTTGCTCTTTGGAGCATCAAAGGACAGACATATTCTTTCTACTATATGACAATCCTTCAAATAAGTGGTAGAGCTTTCACAACTGCTCTGCTGTGACCTATGTTAAGCCATCTTTTCTTCGTCTGTTCCATATGTGGCATGACCTCCAGAACCTTCCTAGTCTGGTCACTCTCCTGAATAGAATCAACTTTTTCATGTTTTCTATAAAATGTCATTCTCCAGGGGGCATTGGTCAGTTCAGGCTGCAGTTGGACTATGACTCCTTGAAGTTACACAGTATGTCTATTGGCCTAGTCTAAGACTGCATTGCTTTTTAACAGTGACATCAATTTATTTGCTTTTGTGAGAATCAGAATTACGTAAATTCTCTAAAACATTAGAACTTTTCCATTTAACATCATTTTTAGCCCATCATAGTAAGTTTTTTTTTTTATCAAATACTTAATGGGAAGATCACATGCTATATCAAATACATTTTTTCAGAACTGCATATAACCCAACTCCCCCCACCCCCACCTCCCCACATCAGCCAATGTTTGATTTTTGTGCTACAGACACATTATCCAAGCTTTCATGTGGTTAGGTCTTATTTTGGATCATCTTTGTGTGACCTAAATATTTCTCTATAACTGGGAAATCTGGAACTGGTGTCTTATCCACACATGACAGCAATAGTTGCCCCTGACTAAATTATGTGTTTAATCCAGATATTGAGCAGAGATATTAATATAAAGTTTTCTTTTTATTTTTCCTCAGTACTGTTTCTTTAAACTTGCTCTAACAAATTCCTCTTTTCTATCCTTAATAACTCCCTTGGCAGCTTCTGTAGCTTTTCCTGTCATCTTAAATTAATACACATTCAGTTTAAAGCACCTTTCACACTCCTACTTAAATGTCATCTCCTCCCCTTCCACTTGTGACAGGTAGGTTTTGGCCTGAGGGACTTGGAGTGGGCAGTGTGCTCTTCTACTTTTCCTCAATCCTTGGGAGGAGACGGGGCAGGAAGGCAGGGTGGAGGGGGTCTGGTCTGGCTTGGGGCCCCAATTTTCTTTCTGTATCAGTGCCCGACTTCTCTGGTGCTGAGGGCTGTGATTAGAAAGAGTGGTGGAGGGGTGAGTCCACTTACGTAATTTTCCATGATTGTCATCCCTTTGCCCAACATTGACTGTCATTCAATGGTTCTAAAAAGCAGGTGTGTACATGCTAATCCTTCATGGAACACTTTAGATTTTCCCCACATCGTGTGAGAGATCTCTATCTGTCTTGACCTATTTCACCATGACATTTTCAGATCCCAGCACTGGCAGAGTGTCCCAGGCCCTCTTAGCAGTTAGCATGCCCTTACCTGACAGAAGGGCGTGTCTCACCTAATCATGGGAGTTTCTCTTGGGGTCGTAAGGTACATATCTCTTAATCTTCATCTGCTAGTTCTTCTCGATAATTCCAAGAAAGTAGAAACAGGGAACTGGAAACCAGCCAAATCTGCCTGGTTACCTGTTTCAATTCAGGTCAGTCTCTCATGGCACTTTTAAAGAAATAGACATTTCCACTGATTCTCATTCATGTTTCTGAGTGGGTCCCAGGAATATGTGACTCTTGCTTGTACTCTCAAATCATATTGGTTGTGGGGCAACCTGAGGGACCATACTAAATTGTGGCATTTCTACTCTGCATCTCAGGCTTCTTCTTTGATGCAGGGTGGCTCAGCTCCCTTCAGTCTCCTCTGCAATATACTGGGAATCCAGGTAAGGACTTTTCCTGCTCTAGGAGCCCCTCCGTCTTTCATAGAGTACTGTGGGTGCTCCACTCACACCGCTCAGATCTCTCTTGCTTGGGCTCCCAGAGGGGTAATTCTAGTCTCTGCTTGAGATACCTCAATGGCAATAAATATTGAAAGCCCTTGTGCTGCTTGGTGTTCTAATGGGAGCAAATAGAAGGGTAGGGTAAAGTCAGATGAGCAGCAATCACAACAATGGCAATAAAAACATAAATAATGAAAAGTTTCCCATTACGTGTCTAACCTCTTCCAATATGATGGGCCCTCACTCTCTCCATATATATGTAGATCCCAAATATGTACGGGATTAGATAGATGTTTAGTGTGAGCATTCATATGGAAAGAGAGAAGTTTTCTTACTCTATTCTTAGTAGTGCCAATATCTATATGGATATCAATATCACCACTGGTATATTCATTCCTCAATTCTCATTATCCCTGCTGCTACTAGCATCTTGGTTTTCTCTTTGAAATCTTCTTACAGGAAAGTGAACACTTTGATAAGAGCAGCAATGAGTAACTTTATTAATTGTAAATTATCGAGTAAATTTATGAAGCCTAACACCAGGAGTGGAGACAAGGAGTTGGAGTAAATATAGATGTGACAGTATGAACTTATGAACTTACCGACATCTGCTTTGTACCAGTGAATGCTCATGTTAAGCTGGTGATTGGGAGTAAAAATGATGTTACTGCACATAAAATACTCAGCTGACCAGGCTGGAAGGAGAATGAATAAAGGAGAAATGCACATAAAGGAGGGAAGAAAATTGTATGGAGATATTTTGAACAAGAAATGCGCACTCTTATAAAATAAAACTGCATTTAGCAGCATGCTGGAGGGCACTTATAGGTTTCCCCAGGTCGGTTTTCTCTGTGGCAAGGCTCTTTACAAGTGGGTCCTCTAGGCAGTTTGAAGTAATAGAAAGAACAAGACAGATGAAAGCCAGTCTTATGAGGTGATCATCTGACACTTAGATGGGGGGTACCAGGCATTCAAGTAGGACTGTTCAGAGAGTTTACAGGTTAGGGTGCAGGAAAGAGGCTCAAAATACTTGATTTTAATAGGATGGAAAGAAATGTTTATTGGCAAAAACAGCAGAATTGCCTGCTGCCCTCTGGAGAATATGAGAGTAAGAGACTTGGCTCTATCTTCAGATGGGGAAAATAACTTCCTTTTTCACTTGATGGTATGTACTTGGGCTTTCTTTTTCTGTTTGACTCTCTTACATTCGAACAGAACCCGTACTCTGGCTAGGACCCACTCACCACCAGAAGCAGTGAGCTTCAGGGAGCAAAGTCTCCTTGGGTAACTGCTATGCACAAATGAGGTACCAACATCAACTCCCAAGCCTCTTCTCTGCCCTAAGCCTTTGCTTATAGTCCCACCCGGTGCTGGCCTGAGAGCAAGGTCCTTGACTGAATGTAGGAATTGAGTTTTGATATTTTGGTCCTTCCAGGAAGCTATTGTGTACCTTTCATATCTTTTAGCTTGTCAAGAAGTCTTTTTTTTTTTTTCTTTAAGAATAATCCCAGACTGTCAGGAAGATGATAAATGTCCATTAGAGTGAATGATTGTCTTCTCCAAACCTAACGACTTTAAAAGTTTTACTCTTTGAGGAAAATTATCTTGACCAACTCAGAAATCACTCAGACGTTTAGGAATAACATTTTTTTCCTATTCAATTGCATCCTTTGTACTCTTATATCATAAGCATCTTTTTGATCTTTTTATGTTTGTTTTGAATTATGACTAGACCCAAAGCTTTGTCTCTAACAGTAAGATATAATTAATTTTATGTTTGCTGCTTTATAAGAAAATAAGTGTAAAAACTAATAACTTTTAATTTGAGCCCTAAACAATCTTTTTTTTTAAAGGAAAGATTAGGACCCTGCTTAAATTAAACTTAAATATAATATGAATGAAATGTTCAAATTGCTTGGTAAATTTAAAATGGCCCCTGTAAAATCGCAATATTGGCATTAGAGGTAGAGCTTCCTAATTCATAAAAAATACTGATAATAAAATAACAGAAAATTTGAATTTAACATATATTTAATGTAAAATAATCAGTTTATTTTATTGCTTATAAAGGGATGTTGTTTGGTGTAGGTCAGTTACAGAGTTGACTGAGTGTTAAATTAGCGTAGGGTTGAGTACACACAGACAAATACCAAATAATGTAGAGTAACAGCTCATTTGTACCAGTGTTTATTTCACTGTCTAAATGAAGCAAATTTCATACAAGAAATTTCTGCATTCCAGATGAGGTGGGAATTTTTTACTTTTAATTTCACTGATTATATGGCATCTCTCTAAGTAACCTCTCTTTTTCTTCTCCACCTTCCTTTGTGTATGAAAGGGAAGGCAGTCCATTGTTATTCTTTCTTGAGTGGATAACCATTTAAAAGACCAAAAAATGATGTGTCTAATAAATTGGATAGTAGAGGGCAATTCACGAATTTTCCGGAAAGTCCTGAGCTGTTATGGATAATGGATTAGGCTATAATTCTTTACTCCTATCCTCTTTCTCAGACATGTGCAATTTGTTGAAACTTCCTTTCTAATTCAGTTGCCAACATCAAACTTGACATGATGACACTACTATATCATCTCTTTGCATTGAGTCGTATTAGGTGCAGAAGGAGCTTATTCTTTTTGGTGGAAGTCCAGACGCTAGAGTCACACACAACTCACATATCCCTGAGTAACTTAGTAACTATGGAGGAAACACATTTTGGGTTTGTTCACTTTGTATTCCAGGCTTGACTTTTTTTAGGGGAAATTATAAGATATGCCCCACCCTCCAATATGATTCAGTTGAGCTCTTCTGGAAACTTAGATGAAGATTGGAAGGGTCAATATATCCTACTGCCCTGCCTGAGTCTAGAACAAGCTGCAAGCAGTTTACATTCTGACTCCAGTATCCTTACCGTGGTCCTTCTTAGCCCTTCAGAAGCAAAGATTCTCCAAGATAAAAGAAACTCCCAGACCCAAATGTGCCTCATTCATCCCCAAAATAGATTGGTTCTCTAAATGGCTCCAAAGGTCCAAAGTATGTTTCAAAAAGTTTGTGGAAAAATAAAATTGAAACATAATATTAATCTTTCGATGAACTTTTTGAAATACCATCTTAACAATATATGAGGCATAAGTGTCACATACTTCCTATAGCCCCCTTGCTTCATACTTCCAATTAAGGTTCTTTCCCAGGTTTGTGACCTTGTAATCCTTGGAAAGACAGACTGAAGGTTTGTCTTAGTACCACTGCAACTCTCTCTTCTGCTTTGGAGCTTTCCATCCTCTTTAGCCGGGGTTTAGATGACATAAAGTAGGTCACAGGGTAGACAGTATGAGGGACCTGATGTCTAATAAAGGGAAAGGAGGAGTCACTAGGGACCATTTGCTGAATTTCTCAACTGCAGAATCTCATCTAGTGTGGAAGTAAATACTGAATTTATAAAAAAAGTTGAGTAGAGTAAATTTAGTTTTAATGACTCAAACGTTAGAATCTGTAACATTTATAGGCTGTGAGCCACCTGAACACTTCATCTCTCAAGAATTCTTTTTTTTATTAGGAATGTACAAGTATAGAGTGGAGTGAAGTTTTTCTTATGCCTGGAAGCAAATAATAATGTAGATGTTAGGGAAAATACAGCAGGTTGAAGTTATATGGCAAATATAAGCAGTTCTTCAGGATTATTACCCTAGAAAGTAACCAACTGAGCTGTATTAGCTCATTTCTGTTACTTATAACAGAATCCCTAAAACTGGGTAATTTATAAAGAAATAAAATTTATTTCTTACAGTTTTGGAGGCTTGGAAGTCCAATGTCTGAGGAACACATCTGGTGAGGGCCTTCTTGGGGATGGTTACTCTCTATAGTGACACAGGGTGTCACATAGTGTATGGCTGAGCAAGAGAGAGCTAAGCTCCTCACTTGGTCTCCTTTTAAAGCCATCAGAACCACGTACATGACCACCCATTAAGCCATCAATGGATTAATCCATTCACAAGGGTACAGTCTTCATAATGTAATCACCTCTTAAAGGTCCCACCTTTCAATTACCATTATGGGATTTCACTCTTTTAACACTGTTACAGTGGGGATTAAGTTTCTAATACATGAACCTTTGGGGGACACATTTAACCTATAGCATTGGCAGAGGGCTCAGTAATGGCAACAATGCTAGAAAAGTGAGGGATTCCTGGGAAAAGGTTTGTGAACATGTCCTTTTGTCCCTTTTATCCCAACTCGAATCCAACTCTTTTTCCTGAGTGAAGTATATGCTTGTTGAGGAAGATTGGGATAAAGCCACTGTATTAGTCCAAGTTGCTATAACAAAATACCATGAAGTGGGTGGCTGTGTCCCGACATGGCCTTTATTCACTGTGAGTTATGAGTGGGGCAAGGATGGGGAGGGAGAGATGCAGAGAGCGACATATACACACACACACACAGAGAAAGACAGAGAGATCTCTCTCTTCTTATAATGCCACTAGTATTATCAATTAGGCTCATCCTTTATGACATCATTTAACCTTAATACCTCCCAAAGACCCTGTCTCCAAATACAGTCAACATATGAAAAAAATCCAACAAAATATTTTCTATGAGACATACCAATACACACACACACAAACACATATACACACACATACACAAGTTGGTAAAAGAAGGATGAGAAAAGACACACCAGGTAAACACAAACCAGAAAAAATCTGAAGTAGCAATATTAATCTCTGGCCAGTTTTCCCAGCATCATTTATAGAAGAGGCTATACTTTCTCCAATGTATGTTTTTAGTACTTGTGTTGAAGATCAGTTGGTTATAAGTATGTGGATTGGTTTCTGGGTTCTCTATTCTGTTCCATTGGTCCATGTATCTGTTTTTATGCCAGGGCCATGATGTTTTGGTTACTATAGCTTTGTAGTATAATTTGAAGCCAGGTAGTGGAATGCCTCTGGCTTTATTTATTTATATTTCTTTGCTCAGGATTGCTTTGATTATTCGGCATCTTTTGTTATTCCATATGAATGTTAGGATTTTTTTTTCTGTTTCTGTGAAGAATGTCGTTGGTATTTTGATGGGCATGGCATTGAATCTGTGGATGATTTTGGGTTGCATGGATATTTTGCAATGTTAATTCTTCCAGTCCATGAGAATGGATTGTCTTTCCATCTTTTGGTATCTCCTTTAATTTCTTTCAGCAATGATTTGTAGTTCTTGTTGTAAATATCTTTCACTTTCTTGGTTAAATTTATTTCTAGGTATTTTGGTTTTCTGGTGACTATTGTAAACAGACTTGTGTTCTTGATTTCTTTTTCTGTTATTTCATTGTCTGTTTTGTTTATCTTCTCAAAAAACCTACTTTTTGTTCCATTGATCTTTTGTATCATTTTTGGGGGTCTCTATTTTCATTAAGTTCTGCTCCGATCCTAATTATTTCATCCTTTCTACTAATTTTAGGGTTGGTTTGATTTTGTTTTTCTAGTTCTTTGAGGTGTAGCATTAGGTTGCTTATTTGAATTCTTTTTATTCTTTTGATGTAAGCATTTATTGCAGTAAATTTCCCTGTTAGTACTACTTTTTCCCACAGGTTTTGGCATGATGTGTCTTTATTTTCATTAGTTTCAAGAAATTTTTTGATCTCCTGTTAAATTTCTTCTTTGAGAATTCTTCTTTAGAAGTATGGTGTTTAATTTCCATGTATTTGTATAGTTTCCAAAGTTTCACTTGTTATTGATTTCTAGTTTAATTGGTCATGGTCTGAAAAGATACTTGAGGTTATTTCCATTTTTAAAAATTTGTTGACACTTGATTTATGACCTAACAATCACTGAAGATATGTTACTGAAAAATGTACCTTTTTATTTTTAAAAGTTAGTATTCAACAATCCCAGTTTTATAAGATTAACTTCTATATGTAAGGAAAGAGTATTGAGAGGACATAACTCAAAATTGGAATGGTGAAGTTACTGGGACAAGACTTCACGTGAATTTTTATTTCTTGTTTGTCTCTATTGCTAAATTTGTATAGTGACAAGTATTAATTTTGTAAGATAAAAAACACATGTAAAAGCGACACCAAGAAAAAAATTAGCGAATAACCTACATTTTTTGGTTTGTTTCTTCATATGACCAGCATAGCAGAATTCAAAAAAATTATTAAGAATATGAAACTGAATTTGTATGATTCCAGATAATGTTCCCAGTTTCAACTTCATGGCAAGTTCCTTCCTGATGGGGGGATGTATGGAATGACTGCAATAGAGAACCCAAATTCTTCATAACTCTGTTCGTAAGAATGGATTGCTATTCAACTCCATGACAATAATCCAAAGGCCTAGTTTTACCAGAAAGGTGAATTTACTGTCCTTCCTTAATGGGTGATTTTTCTCCTATGTAAAACAGAGCTTCCAAACTATGGCTTCTAGGTAGATGAGACAAAAGCAATGTCAACTAAATCCATCAGGCATAGCTACATCTGATTTTGAATAAATCTCCATCCATAATGAATTCAGGAACACACTTGGAAGGAGGAATGGAATCCTGAGATCTTTATTTAAAAGCTTTCAGGGGACCTGATGACACCCCATTCTGCACTCTGATTGTTTTCCAAAAGAAGGCCAGTCCCAGAGGTGCATGGAGGTCACATTCATTTGCTCCTTTTTCTCTTCTTTTTAGTGTAAGCTGAGCAGAGGCAGGCAGATAGGACACACAGTTTTAACAATTCACTTTTGTATTTCATTTTTTAAAGTCTACATCAAAATTGAAGAATGATATAACACATGGTGAATTGTACATTTCCAATAGGAGAGGGCGGTAGGAAATTGAGCTTTCAGATAGCCAGGAAACATAGATTGTACAGATCTATGTGAAGAATTGCCTTGCTTCCTACATTATTGCACTTTGAATTTAAGTCCATGTGTCCCTCTGTATCTCGACTTTTAGACAATCTGACCTTGGATGGGGAGGAAAACTGACTCATAAACTTAGTAGCTTAACATCAATTTCTATTTTTCTTATGGATGCCCTATTTTTACCACTGAAATCTCTTAATTAGCAGCTGACCTCTTTTTGCTCCAAATTTTCTACCAGCTTGCTAATCTTTTTGTTTTCATTCTTCTCTGTGGTTCTCACTCCAGGCTACCAATTTCCCATATTCTGGAATTCTTACAGGCTTAAATACATTCCATCTACCTGTTACTCTTTCTTAGCCACCTTCTCTTAGCCTAATCTTAGAGTTGCTTTGGTCACAGAAATTCCTGCTAAAAGTGACACTCTGTCAATTACTTTCTTATTTTTTACTTCTTTTTGCACTTAACAAATTTAAAGTTGACAAATAAAACTTGTGTATTTATATATTTGACTTATGTATACATTGTAAAATGGCTGAATAAAGCTTATTAACATATGTATTCCCTCACATACTAATCATGCTTTTTGGTGAGAACACTTAAAATCTACTCTCTTAGCAATTTTTTTTTTCCTTTTTGTCTTTTTTACTGACTGGCAACGGGATTGCAACCCTCGGTGTTGCGCCCGCACCATGCTCAGCCAGTGAGCGGGAACCGGTCTCCACATGGGATCCAAACCCTCGGCAGGAGCGCCACCGCACTCCCAAGTGGCGCACTCTCCAGTGCGCCACCAGGCCGGCCCTCTCTTAGCAATTTTTTTTTTCCTTTTTGTCTTTTTTACTGACTGGCAACGGGATTGCAACCCTCGGTGTTGCGCCCGCACCATGCTCAGCCAGTGAGCGGGAACCGGTCTCCACATGGGATCCAAACCCTCGGCAGGAGCGCCACCGCACTCCCAAGTGGCGCACTCTCCAGTGCGCCACCAGGCCGGCCCTCTCTTAGCAATTTTTTTTTTCCTTTTTGTCTTTTTTACTGACTGGCAACGGGATTGCAACCCTCGGTGTTGCGCCCGCACCATGCTCAGCCAGTGAGCGGGAACCGGTCTCCACATGGGATCCAAACCCTCGGCAGGAGCGCCACCGCACTCCCAAGTGGCGCACTCTCCAGTGCGCCACCAGGCCGGCCCTCTCTTAGCAATTTTTAAGTAGACAATATATTGTTATTAGCGATAGTCTTTATATTTTTTGAAGTTACTTTTCCTGTCTAACTAAAATTTTGTATTCTTTGACCAACATCTCCCCAATCTTCCCATCTCCCAGCCTCTGATAATCACCATTGTACTCTCTGTTTCTATAAGTTTTACTTTTTAAAATTCTACATATCGGGTCCGGCCTGGTGGCGCACTGCCACAGTGCGCCGCTTGGGAGCGCAGCGGAGCTCCTGCCGAGGGTTCGGATCCCACATACAGACTGGTTCCCGCTCACTGGCTGAGCGAGGTGCGGGCGCAACACTGAGGGTTGTGATCCCGTTGCCGGTCCTGGTCCGGTACGGGTGCGACGCTGAGGGTTGCGATCCATTGCCGGACACAAAAAAAGACCAAAAAAAAAAAATTCTACATATACAGTACAAGAGGTCATGTGCTATTTGTCTTTGTGTGCCTGGCTTATTTCCCATAAAATGATGTCCTTCAGGTTCATCTATATTATCACAAATTATAGGATTTCCTCCTTTTTTAAGGCTGAAGAGTTTTCTATTGTGTATACATACATTTTCTTTATCAATTAATTTGTTGATGGACAGTTAGGTTAATTCCCTATCTTGGCTATTGCGAGTAGTGTGGTAATGAATGTGGGAGTGCAGATATCTCTTCAACATACTGATTTCATTCCCTTTGGGTATAAACCCTGAAATGGGATTGCTGGAACCTAAGGAAATTATATTTTTATTTTTTATTTTTTATTTATTTATTTATTTATTTTTCCTTTTTGTCTTTTTTCGTGTCTGGCAACAGATCGCAACCCTCAGTGTCGCACCCGTACCGGACTGGGACCGGCAACGGGATCGCAAACCTTGATGCTGCGCCCGCACCTCGCTCAGCCAGTGAGCAGGAACCGGTCTGTATGTGGGATCCGAACCCTTGGCGGGAGCGCCACCGCGCTCCCAAGCGGCGCACTGTAGCAGTGCGCCACCGGGCCGGCCCTATATTTTTATTTTTTTGAGGAACTTCCACACTCTTTTTCACATGGCTATACCAATTTACATTTCCACGAACAATGTATAAGGATTCCCTTTTCTCCACATTATTGCCCATTTGTTGTCTTTTTACTTTTTGATAGTAGTCATCCTAACAAGTGTGAAGTGATATTTCACTCTGGTTTTGATTTGCATTTCCTTGATAATTAGTGATGTTGACCACCTTTTCACACCTGTTGGCTATTTGTAGGTCTTCTTTTGAAAAATGTCCATTGAACTTCCTTGTCCGTTTTTAAATCAGGTTGTTTTCTTGTTATTGAGTTATTCGAGTTCTTTATAGACTTTGGATATAATTTTTTCTTCCCATTCATTATGTATTCACTCTGATGATTGTTTCCTTGGTTGTCCAGAAGCTTTTTAGTTTGATGCAATCCCATTTGTCTAGTTTTGTTTTGTTGCCTGTGCTTTGGGGGTCATATCCAAAAATGTCATTGCTCAGAACAATGTCATGGAGCTTTTCCCCTATACTTTCTTCTAGTAGTTTTATAGTTTCTTATCTTACACTTGAATATTTAATTCCCTTTGAGTTCATTTTTGTATACGGAATGAGAGGATGGTCTAATTCATTCTTCTTCAAGTGGATTCCAGTTATCCCAGTGCCATTTATTGAAGAGACTATCCTTTCCCCATTGTGTATTCTTGGCATCTTTGTCATAAAAAAAAATTGACCATGAATGCATGAATTTATTTTTGAGATCTTTATTCTGTTCCAACAGTCTATGTTTCTGTTTTTATGGCAGTACCATGCTGTTTTAATTTCTGTAGCTTTGTAGCACAGACATCAGTTAGTGTGATGCCTCCAGCTTTGTTCTTTTGCTTAAGATTGTTTAGCTATTTGGGGTCTTTTGCGGTTTCATATGAAGTTTAGGATTTTTTTTTCTATTTCTGTGAAAAATGTCATTGGAATTTTGGTAGGGTTGCATTGTCTCTGTAGACTCTGCCAACAGCTTTCTAATCAAGTTCAAAGTCCTACTTCTCTTTGTACATTCCATGTAAATCCCCATATTTAAAACCAGAAGGAAGAAAGCAGGCATCTCTTTCCCTGGTGAAAATAATCTGTGGTAATTCCTCTTGCTCTTTGATTTTTCTTGATTATATATTATAGATATCCCAAGCTTTGAATCACCTCCTCCAAGGTGGTGGTCTTTATACACTGTATCTATTTTCTTTCATATTTAGAGCAGGATAAAAGCCACTAGTTGTATCTACTGTAGAAATACTCTGTTCAGATCTTTGAGATCCCATCTCAATCAAGTTTTCAGTTTGTATCTATGCAGGGATATGCAGGCTAAGCTCCGGGGTCCATGGTCTTGGTTTACTTGGAACAGATCTAGTTCACACTGATATTCCCAACATTTTATTGGGTTAATCACATACTCACCCCTTTCTCTTGCCTTGCCCAGCTATACTTGTTCTCAAAAGTATCCTGGTTTGGATGATAAATGTTATGACCACTCATGATGTAGAACCTTATTTTCATTCCCCCATGTAAGCATCCAAAGATCTTTGATCATTGAATCAAATTGATTAAAGGTCTTTGATCTTCGAACTCAACTCTGATGCATTACTATTCTTGCTATGCTTCAAGAATAGGAAATGTTCATTATTAACATATATCAGAAGGTGGGATCTGATTTTATAGTCTGGCCTAGAAAGTTTTGGTTAATAAAACTTTTTAATTAAGAGATAGTTGTTGATATATTATTCAAAGATTAATGCTTCTTATAACATATATTTGAAATCCTTCTAATGTTCAAAGTAGTTTTTCTGAGTGCTGAAGCATACTATAAATATAACCTGAGCTTATTAGTAAAGGGCTTATATTCAGAGGTATTACCAAGTATTTATCATGATAAATGTTATCTATTTTAAAACTTCATATGTGAGTTCTATAAGTTTTCTCTCACTTAATCCTGTATAAATACATCTACACATATACAGATTTTTTGCTGTTGTGTGAATGCTTATTTTACCAAAATAAAAAGACATTACAAACTATTTTACGTACCTTGCTTTTCACACTCAAAAAAACTTATATAAATTACTCCAAAGCATGTAATGTAAGTATAACTCACTTTTAATTGCCATATAGTATTCTACACATATTATACCAAGATACATCTTACCACTCTTCTGTTGATGGGCATTCATTTTGTATCCAGTTCTTGATTACTATAGACAATGCTACTATAATCATCCTTAAATACATATATTTGAAAATTATTTTTATTTTTATGAAATAGATTGATAGGAATGAAATTGTTGTGTCAAAATGCTGGTTTGTTATTGATTTTAATCGATGTTTTTAGATTGTCTTCCAAGTGTGCAGTAGCACTTTATATTTCTTTTAGCAATGAGTGCAATTACATATTATTACACATACTTTCCGGCAATATGCATTAATGCTCTTTATGTATAAGTTTGGCTATTATGATGAATTTAAAGTAATATCCTTTTTCTCATTATGTATTTTCTTTGGAGGTAATTTGTTGTTGTTTCTTCTTGTTGCTTTAAAATTTTCTCTTAATCCTTTGCTAAAGCAGTTTTCCTGTGATGTTTGCAGGGTGTTTTTCTTTGTGTTTATCACACTTGTGGTTTGTTGTGGTTCTTTATTCTGTAAATTGGTATTTTTCAACATATTTGGGAATTTTTGAGGTATCATTTCTAAAATAACTTTCTGTCTTCTCTTGTCTTCATTTTTGGATGTCAACAACATATATTGAAACACTTGATATTGACCCACAAATCTCAGCCTCTGTTTTTTATTTCTCATTTTTTCCCCTCCCTCTTAGAAATGGATCATTTCTATTGAACTCTTTTAAAGTTCAATGATTTTTTCTTTCAACATCTCAGATCTGCTAAGTTCATTTAGTATAGTTTTCACTTTGATTATTGTACTTTTAAGGTCTAAAATTTGTATTTGTTTCTCATTTATGACATTAATTTCTCTGTTAAGATATTCCTGCTTGTTCTGTCATTATTAGTATATTTTCCCTAAATTATTTGACTGTTTTTCTTTTTTCCTGTGTGTGTGAGCCACCATTTCCTGTTTCTTTGCATGTCTAGTAAATTTCAGTTGAAAGAAAATTATTGTATATAGTGTATTGATTCTAGTTATGGTTTTGTTTTCCTGAAGGTTTTTTTTGTGTGTGATAATAGTCAATTAACTTGACTGAACTCATTCTGTGAAATCTGTCTACTGCATAGTATGCATAATGGCATAGTGTACAGCTATCGGTCCTGTTTTTTTTTTTTCCCCTCCTGTGACTTTGTAGTTCAGACTCCTAAGCTAGTAAAGTTTCCATCTTCTGCTGCCTGAATAAGGAAGAGATTCAAAGATTCAGAAAGTTCTTAAAATTCCCTAGATTTTCAGTTATTTTTCTTGATTCATGGGATCTACTTCATGTGAACAGTTTACAGTCAGCCAGAAATGTGAACTATCTGTTATTTCAGCTTCCAAAGTCTCTCCCTTACATTAATAGCTCTGTGACATCTGCCATAAACTTAGTCTGCCAACTTCAGCTCAAGCTAGGGGTGAAGGGAACATCTCCAAGCAAGGAGACTACATAATGACATTTTCACTTGATATACAGCAATTTTTAATTTTTTTTAAATAATTGTTTCTTATATTGTTGCTTATGTTTGATCATTTTCCAGTGTCCTTCAATGGTTGTTTTTAATAATTTTGTTTGGTTTATGCTTCTTCTTTGGAGAAAAGAATTATACTTTATCAAGTTCTCAAAAGTAGTCACTTCTTATGTTTTTATTTCCTTGATTACTATGGATTTAAGCATCTTTGCACAATGTTGGTCATTTCCTCTTACTCATCTGTAAATTATCTTTTCATAACCTTGCACTTTTTTCTATTGGGCTATTTGCTTTTTTCTTGAAAATGTATAAAAGCTTTTTAATATTTGAGAAATTAGCAATTTGTCTCCCCCATTACAAATTAGTGCCCAGATTTATTTTTCTGTTGACTTTGCTTTTGTATTATTTTGCCAAAAAGAAAATTTAAAAATTATTGATTTTTATCTATGCTATTGTGCTTCTTTCATTTTATGGTTTCTGGATTTCTAGTCTTGTTTAAGAAGTTCCATATATATTAAGATGTTATTAGAGATCAACTATTCCATTCCACTAATTTTTGTCTACTTCTAATATCCAGTACTGTGAATTTTCTTATTATGTTCTTTTTTATTGTTTTGATAGATATTCTCAGCCATTTTAGATAAATAAAAACTTAAGGAACATTTTAACTTATTAGCATTCTAATTGGTTTTATATTAAGTACATTTAAAAAATTAACGTTTAAGATTTTAAAATTTTCATCCAATAAATTATGCATTAATATTTACTAAAATTTTATTTTATGTTTTATAGTCACATTGTTACTTATTCTTTTCTTAATTAAGTTCTTCATGTATATTCACTTTATTCTTAAATAATATGCACATTTTTGTGAAAATATGTAAGATTGATGTTTTCATGTCTATTTTAATTGCTTTTTTTTATAGAACAAAACTTTCAATTTTTGTACATTTATTTTGCAACTAGACTCTAACAGATTTTGGAATTATAATATATTTTGTATCAGAGATTTTGGATTTCAATCTTAACACTCAGGAGGATTCTTATCTCTACTGACATTTATTTTTGCTGATTAGTTTTCTTATTTTATTTGCTAAAACATCCAAAATGATATTGGATGATGATGATGATGGTTAGCATCTCTGTCTAGTCACTAATCTTATTTAAAATGTATTCTAAATAAATATTTAAAAAAGTATTATAATATTATTTACTTTAGGTATAAGATAAGTAGACTATTATATTTAAGTAATTATCTCCTATTTTATTCCTGAGAATGTTTATTTACAATGAATGTTAAAATTTATTAAATGCCTCTAAAGCATTTATTGGAGCAATCATATTTATTTTTCTTCTGAATTATATTGAGATAAAGGATTATGGTGGAGGTTTCCTCATGATGAATCATTTTTGCATTGCTTGAAAAAAGCTTACTGGATCATACTACATTACTCTTTTGATACACAATGGAATCCTATATGCTAAGGCTCTGTTTAAGCCTCTTGCATCCTTATTCATAAATAAATGGAGATATTCTGTAATTGTCCATTTCTGTTGCTTATAATGGAATACCTAAAACTGGGTAATTTATAAAGAACAGAGGTTTATTTGGCTCATGATTCTGGGACAGCTGCATCTGACATGGGCCTCAGGCTCTTCTACTCATGGCAGAAAGAAGCAGGGCAGCGTGTGAGGTACAAATGGGTCACATGATGAGAGGAAGAAAGAGAGAGAGAATGGGGAAGTGCCAGGGTTCTTTAAACAACCAGCTCGCACAGGTAGGAACTAATAGAGCAAGAACTCACTCACTACCCCCCCCCCCCCCCCCCCCCGCACACCTGTCCCGCCCCAAGGCATTAGTCAATTTGTGGGGGATCTGCCCCATGACCCAAACAGCTCCCAACATTGCTAAGTTAGGGATCAGATTTTGACATAGCTTTGACAGGGACAACATATCCAAATTCTGTCACATTCCATGTGTATAGGCTAAAACACTCAATATTTTTAACATTTCAATTCTTGACAAATGGCCTCTAAATTTAACGTGATCCTTATAAAAACTTCAGCAGGCTTTTTTTCTTCCAGAAATTGACAAAGAGATCCTAAAATGTATATGGGAGGGCAAAACACCCAGAATAGCCAGAAAAGTTTTGAAAAGAAAGAACAAAGTTTCAAGACTTTCACTTCTTGATTTCAAAATTTGCTTTCACGGTACAGATGTCAAGGTAGGGTGGTACCTGGCTGGTTGGTGAGCTCAGCTGGTTAGAGCATGGTGCTGGTAACAACAAGGTGCAGGGTTCTATCCCTGCAACCACCAGCTGCCAAAAAAGAAAAAACAACATAGGGTGGTACTGGCATAAGCATAATCATATATATATCAACATAACAATACTGAGAGTACAGAAATAAATCCTTGTATTTATGGCCAATTGACTTTTGACAAATGCGTCAAATCAATTAAATGGATAATTTGTTAAACAAATGATTCTGGGACCACTGAATATGCACAAGCCAAAATATGTGTCCTTAACTCCTCCCATACACAACATGGACTCAAAATGGATCATAGACTTAAATGTGAGAGTGAACACAATAAAAATTTTAGAAGAAAACAGGAAAAATCTTTGAGACCTTGAATTAGGCAAAGATTAATTACATATCACAACAAAACACTGTCTGTAAAGGAAAAATTTGATAAATTTTACCTCACCAAGATTCAAAGCTTTTGTACGTTCAAAGAAACCATTAGAAATGAAAAGACAAGCCACACACTGGGAGAACATACTTAGAAACATTATATATATATGTGGGTCACTGTTGCTGCATCAAGACCCTCATCAGATGTGTTCCTTGGACTTAGGACTTCCTGGCCTCTGAAACGATAAGTGATAAATTTCATTTTCTTACAAATTACCCAGTTCTCTGTATTTTGTTATAAGCAACAGAAATGGACTAATACAATACACAATTAGTTGGCAATTAAAAATAAATAAATAAATAGAAACCACAAATTTTTTTAAAAAAGAAAAAAAAAATTCCAAAGGGGAGGTGGTGAGAAGGTCTCCCCTGGAGAAAGCAGCAGAAAACGTTTGGGGGCAGCTTGCTGTCACAGAGAAAATGACAGGGAGCTGAGCCAGACTGAGAAGGAGACTTGACCTAGCATGTCACAGCTCCATTTGCAAGGAAACATCAGATTTGGAGGAACAGCATTCCTAATAACATAGCCCGGTAATATGTTTTTGAATTACTAGGAGGGAAGTAATTAAAGGTGTTTTTGAGTTCTCCTTTGTCTTCTAAATTATCTCTGATCCTTTTAAGTATTTTTTTTCCTTTTTTTTTTTTTTTTTTAGCTTAGTCTTTCTATTTCACGTTTCTGGCTTCACTCCAATGTCTAACATTTCTTGATCATCTCTTCATGTTCAAAATGAAATACTGACCATGGGCTTGTGGATGGAAACACTGCTCTTTGCACTCCACCCCTCCATTCTTTCTTCTAATTTTTATTTATTGGCACACAAGTCAAATTTTTTTTTCTTTTTTTTTTTTTTTTTTAGCTTAGTCTTTCTATTTCACGTTTCTGGCTTCACTCCAATGTCTAACATTTCTTGATCATCTCTTCATGTTCAAAATGAAATACTGACCATGGGCTTGTGGATGGAAACACTGCTCTTTGCACTCCACCCCTCCATTCTTTCTTCTAATTTTTATTTATTGGCACACAAGTCAATAGAGTCTTGCTGAGCTCATAATCTTAATAATCAGGTAATACTTAAATGACGGGCAGATCTGGAGCTTCTTTCTGCTAGACTTAGATACAGAGCGATTGCAGTGACTATGAACTTTCAAATTTAAAATGGATTACCAGGGACAATTTGTTAATCATCCTTCAACTTTCAAGCAGATCCATACTTGTACAATTTTAGGAAGATAAAAATCTATTCTCTTTTGAAAGATACCTAATGTAGGGATTATTGGGGATAAATAGATTTTGCCTGTAAAAGTGGTTATTTTTTAAATGACTAAACTGAAACAATATAAGTTAGCTAGATGATTTAGAATTTATCAATCTTGAAAAAGAAATTACATTTTCCAATAAATCAACAAATGAATTTTTCTGAATATATCCCATCAATACTTCCTGAAGTGCATGCACGTGTGTTTAATATCATTATATTTTTAAAACGGAAGAAATATCTAGGCAAGTGCTTCTCCAAAGGCATTTTACAAAATAGTAACCCCACAGGAAATAATCCTTGAAGGAAAGATTTCCCTAAGCAGTTTACTTTGTTTTCCTCTTTAGGCTCACACTGCATACTAGGACACTCTAAGAAGCAATCAGTAAACAAACATCACTTTGAAACTCCTTCCCAAATGGTTTGCCGTAATAATCCTTTTTACATTAAAACCCATGAATATGTCTTAGGACCATAATGTCCAGAAAAGCACAGTTTAGAAAATGCAGGTCTGAGTTCATGCTCTGCCTAGTAAACTAGAAATGTATGGAAACACAATAGAAAGCATGGTTATTTATTATAGTACATTTTTGCCAAAATAGGAGTTTTCAAAATTTGGGCTGTTCAAGTCAAATCATGTAGGAAATGATTATCAAAGGCTTGAGCCAAAAATTTTTCCACTCGACTCTCAACAACTCAAGCTCTTACTCTCACCATTGAAAATAAAAGGAAGGATTTAAGTAATATTTGAGAATCCTCAAAAAATATTACAATTTGTTGACAAAAAAATAAGCTAATGAACCTTTATTTAGGAGATAAATGTTTTGCTTCAAAATATCTGTCTAACATTTTGCTATTCTATATATCAGAGGCATTTTTTTGTTAAAACATGTTTGGATAAAAATGACTAAAAAAAATAATAAAAGTTTAAAATGCTAAGTGCTGTAGTAAGGTACATGACCTTGAACAGGACAGTTTGAAAAACTTGCCAGAGTAGACTCTGGCAATTCTAATCTTAATATTTAAAGATAGCTTCTAGAGTAGAATGGAATTAAAACCATTATATCCATTGGTTTTTATGCTTATTTTTAAGCAGTAATGTCATTACTTGCAAAAGGAATCTTACCTGAGTATTAATATAATAATAAAGTAAAAATAAAATAATAATTCAAATAATTTAAATAATAATGTTTAAAACTGACCAAAGCTGTGTTGAACTGATGAGCATCAAGTATCCACCATCTCCCTTGTACCCTAACAGCATGTACATTACCCTAACCAATGATTCAACAGCATCACCTGGAGGAAACTTTACAAATACATCCCTACACCTCTGGGAAGATGGCTTCAAGGTTCTGAGGCAAAATGCTGATTTAGTGTAACTTGATCTCATTTCAGAAATCCCCTTCTGTAGTGGATTGAAAAATGTCCCCCCAAAAGTCATTGAAACTTGAATTGTGTCCCCCAAGTTTTATGTATTAGGAACTTAGCCCCGACTGTAACTGTAAGGAGGGTGGGAAATGCTATTATGATAATTGTAAGGTGGGGCCTCTTTGCAGTAGCCCCTGGAGGCTTTGTGACTTTCTGATGTCATTATAGATTTCACTTGTGATTCACTAAAGAAAAAAAAGAAGATAATGGCTGTCCTAAGTACTACTGGATTCTAGTCTTTACCTACAAGAAGTGTTTTGTGAGTCTTTCTGCCAAAATTGTTGGAGTGAGCAGGACTAAAGCCATGTTGGGACCTAAAACCGCATGGGCTCTAAAAGATTTTAAAAGAACATAGTTTTGTGGGGGGTTTTATTTTTTATTTTTTTTCTTGGCATTTATTTCTCTGAGTTCCCTCTTTTCCCATGGTTATTTGGTAATTTGAACCTTGGTTATGGGGCACAATAACATTATTTACATGAATGTAAAGTTGTTTTCCAGCCAGCCTGGAACTACAGACTTGCACATACTATCCAGACACTGGGAAACCAAGGAAGACAACATAAAGCTATGCTGATTTACCCCTCCAGCAGGACCATGAGATAACAACGAAGACAGGAGCAGAGACCAGACGGAGTCATGGCAAGACTGCACCTGGCCTCTTGCATGTCCCCCTCCGTCTTGCTTTTCATTTCCCACATCCCATCCCTCCTCTTTAAAACCCCCTGAAACCCTAAAGCATGGAGACAGTTCTAGTCTGTCTCCTCAGACGTCTGAAAACAAACTTCCTGCCTCGTACTGACATTTGGGACTGATGAGTCTTTTGCTTCTGAGCTGAGAGCAGCAGGATCTGGACACTGGCAGCGGAATGATTTTAATTTTTCTTCTTTTTAATTTTTTTTGTTATGACTTATGAACTTTATTTTTCTTTCATGCTAATGTGTATAAAGGGCATGTTATCCCCATTAGTCTGGGGAAATCTTGAATATAAAACCTAATTTTCCATTTCTATTATGTCTTTCATAGCACAGAATAGAAAAATAACAGTAATGCTAATTAACTGATGAAGTCACTGCAATCCAGTATCATAAGTGGTTCCATTAAGAGAAAGAGGATCACACAGTGAAAATAGAATGGTTTAAGATACAAGGAAATCATCTTTTAAATGGAAATGTTCTTCCTTTGAAAATGTCTATGTACATGAAAAAATACTCAACATCACTAATCATCAGGGAAATGCAAATCAAAACCACATTGAGATATCATCTCACCCCAGCTAGACTGCCAATTATCAAAAAGATTGAGAATAAAAAATGCTGGCAAGGATGCAGAGAAAGAAAGCCTTTCTACACTGTTGTGGGACTGTAAATTAGCACAGCAATTATGGAAAACAGTATGGAGGTTTCTTAAACAACCACAGATAGATCTACCGTATAATCCAGTAATCCTACTTCTGGGTATATGCCCACAGGAATGGAAATCATCATGTTGAAGGGATACCTATGTTCCCATGTTTATTGCAGTTCTATTTACAATAGCCAAGCGTTGAAACCAGCCTAAATATCCATCAACCGACAACTGGATAAGGAAAATGTGGTATATATGCACCATGGAATTCTACTCAACTATAAAAAGAATGAAATTCTGCCATTTGCAGCAGCGTGGAAGACCTTGGAGAATATTATATTAAGTGAAATGAGCCAAGTACAGATAAGAGAAATTCTGCATGTCCTCACTCATAAGTAGGAGCTAAGAAACAAATGAAGAAAGAAAGACCATAATAAAACACTGAGATTTCAAAAGGGGAGAGCAGACCTATAGTTACTAGAGGTGGAAATGGGGGAGGAGGAGGGGGGATAGGGAGCAACTGGGTAAGGCACACAAAAAGTGATGATGGTTTGTAATGATGAACATGCTAATAATATTGATTTGATCATCACATACTGTACACGAATACTGATAGTCAACTCTGTACCCCACAAATACATATAAATAAAAATAATAAAAATAAATAAAATAAAATTAAGTAAATATAAATTTTAAAAATAAATGGGGGCTGGCCCGGTGGCGCACTGGAGAGTGCACTGCTTGGGAGTGCGGCAGCAATCCCGCCGAGGGTTTGGATCCCATGTGGAGACCGGTTCCTGCTCACTGGCTGAGCGCGGTGCAGGCGCAACACCGAGGGTTGCGATCCTGTTGCCGGTCAGTAAAAAAGACAAAAAAGGAAAAAAAAAATGAAAATAAAAATAAAAAAAAAAATAAATAAATGGAAATGTTCTTGAAAAGTTTCTTGTCAATTAATAAGGAATATCATGTTTTATTTGAAGAACACTAGGAAATCCAATCCAATCCGTGGGAGGTTTCTGGAAAATCCTTGGGCAAAGTAACAAGGCCCTATGTTTTATCTTGATTATTTTGTAGTTTCACTTACCAGGTTTTTGTTAAAGCAAAGCCTATGTCTTCACTGCAGTGCTAAGGAGATAAGCAAAAAAGGAAGGACTGGAAAGGGATTATTCTTTCTGTTGATAGCTTAATGAGATCACAGGTGTTTTTTCTCCTCTTCCTCCTCCTTTTTTCATGTTTAATGAGGTCGTTATGATTTAAACTAAAAGATTCTTTGTGATACTAATTGTCTTCTCAGCATGAGCAGATAAATCTTTGTGTGTGTGTGTGTGTGTGTGTGTGTGTGTGTGTGAACTGTTTTCAGTTGTCATGCCACTGTAAAGACTTTAAAACCATAGATAAACTCCTGGAAACAATCCCATGAAACAGTGAGAAAGTGCTCATGTTTGCCCTCTAGAAAACTACTATATCCAGAGAACCTGTCAGACCAAGTTGAATTAAAATCTGAAAAAAATACTTCTGAAAAACAAAACAGTTTTTGCTACTTTCAGAGTTTTCTGTGTCTAAGAATAAAGTTCTCTCTTTTTGGGAAAGGACTAAGCTCTTAAGTTCTATCCCATTCATTTTGTTTGCACCCTTTGGACGTTCATTCATCCTTTAAGACTCAGGTTTATTGCTTGGAACCTTTTTTAAATGTTTTAGGCAGACTTAACACATCACCATCTCATAGTTAAAAAGACCTGTCTGTGTAAGTAATTCTAAGAGATCATTTCACATCATATTGTAGTAATTTGGTTTTTTCTGAACAACTGAAATAACTGAATAATAACAGTTCATTAAAGTTGCTATTTACCACCAAGAAAAATGGTATTTTATTTTTGTACATCTTGCCCTCCTAAGAAATTTTTACTCCACTTTCTTACTTAACTAGTTTTCCATATGGTGTCATTGGCAAGAGGGCAAGTGGGCACAGCAGCTTAGAGCAAGGGCTAATCAGTCCTACTTTGTCTGGTTCTTACATTTGAATTCTTACAGTAGTGAAGTTCCCTGATAGCACAAATGCACTGGACCTGAAGGCTTCACAAGGCTTTTGTTTCTCTTTTTTACAAAGTACCTTCTATTACTATGTTGTAATTTAATGGTCGGGATTAATGAGTCCTACTCAATGTTGGAGCCACAGCTCTGAATGCTGCCATGACTAAAACAACCCATCTCCAAACCCATCAAGGCTCTTATGAAAGCTTTAATTGGAAACAGTTACCATTTGTTGAATAGATGTAAGTTTTTGAAAAACCCTCATCACTTAAAGTTGATGCTCTTGAGAGCAAATGTTAGAGTGGAGTGAGTCACTCAGCTGTCAGCTCTTAGCTGCTCCAGATATTTGACCATGTCCTTCAACTTTAAGATATACTAAAAGATAAACCATTCACATATGGAATGTCTTTCTGGGAGTATATGGTCGAGTATTATTTTAAAGCAAATTCACTATGTGTCTGGTAAAAATCTGGGATCTAAGAAAATCATGGATGTCATAACATCTTTATTAAGCCAGTAATGCAAATATCTGGAAAATGGAAGCCAGAATCTTAAAAATGTCCAAGGATCTAGCACCAGCTCAAGAAACAGAATTCATGTCTCCAAATCACAGTGGATCTTTTCTGCTTTAAAGTGTGGAATCTGAGGATTTCTATAGTTTTTCAAGAAGCAGGATTTAGATATGAATGCTGAGTAAAAAAGAAAATAACTATTTAAAACTTACTACAGGGACACCCCAGTGGTAATGAACATACCCAGTGTCCAGGTCTGGATTTCTATATGCCATTTTCCAGTAAAAAGAAACCAGGGATCCTTAGAGAAATGGCTGATTCTAGGACTGGGACACTGAAAATAGAAGGTGAGCCAGAAGCTACTTCAAACAAGTAAACAAAGGATGGGGGCAAGTCAAATCAACACAGGTATCAACTTTAAAAGAGCTTCTAATGGCCAAAGCTGAAACAAATTGAGTAACAAAATAAATAAATAATGATAGTATAGGATTATATCACAAAGAAAAAAAAATATCCATGAGTACACACTGATCTAAATATATAACAGAATAAATAAATGGTGGAGAAACAACAAATTATCCTTACACAAGAATTCCAAATAATGGTTAATTTCCCCCCCCCCCCCCCCC
>NW_007732458.1:21217-80737 GCF_000696425.1 Galeopterus variegatus | reverse complement strand
TTTCCCCCCCCCCCCCATTATGGACTGGACTTAGTGATCCCCTCCGAGGGATAGAGTTGGGAAGCAGGGAAAATAGTAACTTGATGGTGGAAAAACCTGACACACCACCTTAACCAAATGATCAAGGTTAATATCAGTGATCAGTCACACTGATGTAATATACCCTCTGATATCATGCAATAAGAGGACATCTCACCTCTGTGATGTTCTTCAAACCCATAACTCTAGATGCTATGGCCTGAATGTTTGTGTCGCCCCCACAAATTTATATGTTGAAATCCTAACCCTTGAGGTGGTGGTATTAGGTGGGATTTTGTAAGTGACTAGGTCATGAGGGTGGAGCCCTCATGAGTGGAATTATTTCCCTTACAGAAGAGGCTCCTGAGAGCTGTCTAGCCCCTTCCACCATATGAGGACTCAACAAGAAGGCACCATTCTATAATACTGAATCTCATGGTGCCCTGATCTTGCATTTTTCAGCTTCCAGAACTGTGAGGAATAAATTTCTGTTGTTTATAAGCTAGCTAGTTTATGACATTTTGCCATAGTGGCCTAATGGACTAAGACACTAGTCTAACGACAAGGAAACATCAAGCAAACCCAAATGAAAGAGTATTCTACAACCCCCCCCCCCAAATTTTATGAGTAATCTTCAAAAGTGTCAAAGTGCTGCGAAACTAGGAAAGACAAAAACTATCACAGATAGGAGAAGACTAAGGAGACGTGATGACTAAATATGATGTGGTATACTTGATTTGATCTTGAAACAGTAAGGGGACACTAATAGAAAACCTGGAAAAATCAAAATTTAGTTAGTAGTTTAAAAGATAGTATTGTAATAATGTTAAGATTTTAGATTTGACAGAAGTATTAAGGTTAAAGAAGATGCTATAGGAACTCTGTATCTTTGCAACTTTCTGTTAATCTAAAATTATTCCAAAATAAAGTTTTTTTAAAAAAAATTAAGATAGTATCCTTATATGAAGATTATATTTCTTGTCTCTATATTAAAATAAGTGCTTTCACTATAAAGTGGGAAAACATTTGCTCCATCCAGTAACTTTTATTCCTATTCTCCCCATCTGCTATAAGAAACATATTCTTAGAAAGAATCACTAATATAGGGCCGGCCCGGTGGCGCACTGCTATAGTGTGCCGCTTGGGAGCGTGGTGGCGCTCCCGCAGAGGGTTCGGATCCCACATACAGACCGGTTCCCGCTCACTGGCTGAGCGAGGCGCGGGAGCAACACCGAGGGTTGCGATCCCGTTGCCGGTCCTGGTCCGGTATGGGGGCGACACTGAGGGTTGCGATCTGTTGCTGGACACGGAAAAAGACAAAAAAAAAGGAAAAAAAAAAAAAAAAAGAAAGAATCACTAATATAATTAGTTCTACAAGAGTTGAACCTGTAACCACAGCCAATGGTGTTCAATTCTCACTGTGCATCAGCACCTGGGTGCTTTAAACAATGCAGAAGCTGGGGCCACATCCTCAGAGGTTCAGGTTCTGTTCTTCTCAGGTGAAACCGAGGGATCAGTATTATTTTAAGATCTTCCTAGATGATTCTATTATACAGCTAGGTTTGAGACCCACTGTAGCTAATTTATTGAGGCACGTAGGAACTGGGATTTCAAGAAGATGAGTGGCAAAAAAAGGAGACATACTAAATATTATCTAAATCCCTAAAAGAGCCATTAGTTAATTTTATGAAGGAAAAAGTCAAATATGATTGTTCACCTAATAGACTAATTTTTCATATATTGCAATTCGCATGATAGATATAGGAAGTTGCAGGAATACCAGGATTGGATATAGACTTATCTTCATAAATGGATGTTGATTTTTTTTTTACATGGAATGGAATATAAGGGATGGTGAGAGAAGAATCAAAGCAGCATGGAGGAGATGCATAAAAATGGGGGTCTGTCGCTTACTTTGCCCAAGGCTTTCATTAGCCTTATCCAATCAGAAGAGCAGTGCCTCCTTTATGGCTGGTATCCCTTCAGATTAGTATTCACAGATAGCATTGTTATTGGTAAGTGACTTTCATAGCATATTAGCCACTAAGCATACTAATTCAGAGTGATGGAAGAGTACTAATGTCAGAAAGAATTTGCACTTGATTTCCTGCCATTTCCAGCTGACTTCAAGGTGCCTCTGAATGTCGAGGACCAGAGAGACAGAAAGAGAGAAGGGAGAGTGGGAGAGTGAAAGCAAGAGAGAGCAATCGAGAATGGGGCTAGGAGGAGGGAGAGAAGGGAGAAATGGTTTCTGTGGGGAGCAGGGGTGACCGCAGAGTTGAATTCCCATCACTCCCTAATCCTTAACTCCCTAATGCTAAACACATCCGAATCAGCCCCAAAGGATTTTTTAATAGAAGGGCAACTTTGCTTTCTCTGTATTTTACAGATCAGAATTGATTCACTTGGTCAATAGGGATCAGGCATCCTCATAGCTTGAAAAATACTCTGGTTTCTACCACTGATTTTGATACCTTCACCTTAAAGCTTGATGTCAATGTATTTTTTACAAACATATTTTGATATAATATATCACATGCATTTTATAACTATCTGCTATAAGCAATGTAAATGTCCCCCCAAATTTATATTTTGAAGTCCTACCCCCCAGTGTGATGGTTTAGGTAGTGGAGCCTTTGGTGGGTGTTTGAGTCATGAGAACAGATTCCTCATATGTGGGATTATGAGTGCCTTTATAAAAACAGACCCCCGCAGAGTTCTCCAAAGCTCCTCTTGCCACATGAGGAAATAGCGAGAAAATGGCAGTCTATGAATCGAGAAGCGGATCCACACCAACCATCAATTCTGTCCATGCTTTAATCTAGGACTTCCCAGCCTTCAGAACTGGGAGAAAGAAATTTCTGCTGTTTGTAAGCCACCAATCAATGGTAGTTCATTTTAGCAGCCTGAACAGACTAAGATGCTGTCCAACGCAGGTTTCTTGAGCACCTGCTGTGTGCTGGCTCCTATTCTAAGTTTAGGGGGCTCAGCAATGGGCTGAATAGACAAATTGCCATCACTAGTAACCATTGATAAACACTAGATATTTACATTTCTAACCAAAATCAAACTGGGGCATTCAACTCATGTAATGGTTATCAATAATTTCAGAGTACTACCTAATTTTTTTTCTTTACAGTGACTCTTTCTATTATCACTTTCTATATAAAAGTTTTCTAGTCATCAACTTTGATGATCACTTGTGTTCATCAAATACTTATGGAGTTTTTACCATAGAAATGAGAGTTTTGTGACAGCATAGAATATTTTTCTTTCTATCGTAATGCCTGGCATAATGCCGTTTATTGCTGGATGCTTAATAAATGTGGAGATTGAATATTTGCTATATACTGGATTAATAAATATGAAGCCAGGGTCTTGGTCTTCTCTATAAGTAGTTGGGCTTCCTGCCTTTGCTAATTTTAAAGAATTGTTTATTTTTGGTCTCATTTCCCCCACGGGTATTTGTATCCCTCCCTTCCAAGTATGTTATTTTTTCTGCAGTAGTATCTCCAAATACTCCTTCAGGGAATTCTCCCAAATCCTATGAATGATAAAAATCATTGCAATTGTTTTAGTGGGGATTTTAAAAACAAATTATTTATAGCTTTGTATCATGAGTCTAATAGTAAACTTTGATTTTCATTTTGGTTTGTTTATAATTGTTATTTCTTCTTGAGATTTTATTTTAAAAATTATCTTTCATCTAGATTGAAATGAACACTTCTTACATATACTCTTGGAAAGGAAATATGAAAAGCCCTGTGCTATGAGAAGCTAACATTTCAATGACTGGATTATTCCAAAATTTAAACATATGGAAAAATATCTTTGGCCCTTGATGGGGAGGTGATGGAGTTCGGATGTGTTGTCCCCTCCAAAACTCATGTGGAAATTTGATCTCCAATGTGGCAATGTTGGAAACTGATTGAGTCATGGGGGTGGATCTCTCATGAATGGATTAATGCTCTCCATGGGGGAAGGGGGATTAATGAGTGAGATCTTGCTCTATTAGTTCCTGCGAGAGCTTGTTGCTTTAAAAGACCCTGGCACCCCCACTCTCTCTCTTACTTCCTCTCGCCATGTGATCTGCTGGTACCAGCCAGCTGCCTGCCACTTTCCACCGTGAGTAGAAGCAGCCTGAGGCCAGTGCCAGATGCAGCTGTCCCAGAATCGTAAGCCAAATAAGCCTCTGTTCTTTATAAATTACCCAGTCTCAGGTAGTTCTGTTATAGCAACACAAAACAGACTAATACAGGAGGTAAAGAGAAATAGATCTTTAGCCTAATTTTGAATTATAATATTATTGTATCATTGTGTTGTGTATTAGTCCATTTCTGTTGCTTATAACAAAATACATGGAACTTAGTATTGTATAAAGAAAACAAAATTTATTGCCTACAGTTTCTGAGGCTGGGAAGTCCAAAGTCCAGGGAACACAGCTGGTGAAGTCCTTGGTGGTGGTGACAGTGATGGCAGGGTGTCACATTGTGAAAATGTTAGAGCAGAGGGAGCAGAGAGATAGCTCCTCATGCACTCTCCTTTTAAAGCCCTCAGAACCATGCCATGACCACCATTATTAATCCATTCACTACAGTCCAATCACCTCCTGAAGGCCCCACCTTTCAATTACCATAATAGGATTTCCCACCCTTAATGGTTAGTGGGGATTAAGCCCCAATGAAGTTGGGGAGGCATCCAGTCTACAGCATTCTGCACCTGACCTCCCAAACTCATGTTCTTTTCATATACAAATACATTCATTTCATCCCCAAAGTCTTAACTTGTTTCAACTCAAAAGTCCAAAGCTCAAAGTCCTATCTGTAAAATCAAAAACAAGTTATCTGCTTCCAAGATACAATGGTGGTAGAAGCATAGGTACATATTCCCATTCAAAAAGGGAGAAATAAGTCAGAAGAAAGGGGTAAGATGTCCCAAACAACTCTGAAACTCAGCAAGAAAGGTGTTAAATTTCAAGAGTGGCAAATAATGTACCTTGACTCTATATCTGATCTCCTCTGTACACTGGTGTGGGGGTTGGATCCCCAAGATCTCAGACAGCTCCGTTCCTGTGGCTTTCCTGGTCTCAGTTGATGTTTTAGCTCTCACAGGCTGGCATTCTATTCTGGTAGCTCCAGAAGCTCAGGGTCTCCATGGCAGTCTCACTCTCATGGCTCAACTAGGCATGGCACTGTTGGGGTATTTCTGCTGCAACTCTGACCCTGCACAGCATTGCTTTTGTTGAGGCTCTATGCAGTGAATCTGCCCCTGTCACAGATCTCTTTCTGGGTCCCCAGGCTTTTCCATACTTCCTTTGAAATTGGGGTGGAAGCTCCCAAGCCTCCACAGCTCTGGCATTCTGTGAGCCTGCAGACCTAACACCAGATGGATGCTGCCAAGGCTTCCAGCTTATGTTTTCCAAAGCTGCAGGCCCAGCCACACCTGTAGCCAATTTAGTCATGGCTGGAGCAGCCAAAGTAGCTGGGTGTTGATGCAGCTTCCCAAGGTGGTCCTGGACAGTGGGCCCATGGAGGGTGTCTCAGGCCTGTTTCCCAAAACCATTTTGTCTTTCTAGGCCTTTGGGCCTGAACTGAGAGGAGGGTTGGCCTCAGAGGCTTCTGCAATGTCTTCAGGTTCTTTCCGCCTTCTCTTGGTAATCCCTTTCTTTTGTATTAATCTCCTTAGCATCATTGCATTTTTCTTCTGAAGATGCTCACTGCTTCTTTACCACATGGCCAGGCTGAAAATTTTCTAAATCTTTACACTCTGCTTCCCTTTTAAATTCTGGCTTTATGTCATGAGTTTGCTGCCATAACTCTGTGTAGGCTATTATAAATAGCCATGCAGCTTCCTGAATGCTTTGCTGTTTAGAAATTTCTTCTGCTGTGTACTCTGGTTCATCTTCCACAAAGTCCTAGGGCATGGACAGAATGCAGCCAGATTCCTTGCCAGTTCACAGCAAGGGTAACCTTTGCCCCAGTTTCCAATAAACTTCTTATTTCTGAGACCTCCTTAGAATGGTCTTTATGGTCCATATTTCTATTAACATTCTCCTCGCCACCATGTAACCAGTCTCTAAGACATCCCAAACTTTCTGTCATCCTTTTACCTTCTTCTGAGTCCTCCAAACTCCTCCATCCTTTGCCTAACACTCAGTTCCAAGACCATTTCCACATTTTCAAGTATCTATTATAAGTAACACCCCAACACTCTAGTACCAATTTTCTGATTTAGTCCATTTCTGTTGCTTATAAAAAAAATACACAGAACTGGGAAAACAAAATTTATTGCTCTCAGTTTCTGAGGCTGGGAAGTCCAAAGTCCAGGGAACATTGCTGGTGAAGTTCTTGGTGGTGGTGACAATGATGGCATGCTGTCACATTGTGAAAATGGAAGAGCAGAGGGAGCAGAGAGATAGCTCCTCATGCACCCTCCTTTTAAATCCCTCAGAAACACACCCATGACCACCATTATTAATCCATTCACTATACCCTAATCACCTCTTCAAGGCCCCACCTTTCAATTACCATAATAGGATTTCCCACCCTCAACAGTTAACAGTAGGGATTAAGCTTCAATGAGGTTGGGGGGCATCCAATCTACAGCATCTTTGTTTCGTTCCATAAAGAGTACAGCCATTTACAAATTGCATAATTAATTTTTAACTAAAGCTGAGAAGTTTACTATCAGACTCTAAGTGAAATGCTTAAATTGCAGGGTTATTCCATTATATCCAATTTATTTATATTTTATTCCAATAAATAGCATTTATTTAAAAAGCCTGATGAGAATTTGCATCCAGAGAATGTTGAAATCTGCATCCAGAGAATGTTGAAATCTGCAGTAAAATGGGCATTCCTTTACAGATTGTACAAATTCAGGTCTAGATTTATCCTATATTTTCGGAGTGTAGAGAGCAGGAAGAATTAGATATTTATTAGATTATTTCCACATTCCCTAGTTAAATTTTGTGAGAGACATTTTTATAGTACCTCGCACTTTTCTGTTTAAAGTAAACTTCAGATTAAAGTCAGAGTGCCTTTGAAGAGCAAACCTACTCAGTGAAGTTGTCGAGGACTATTTATCATTAAATCCAAACATGACTGACATTTTCATGTTTAATTATGTAATTGCCTTTCCAGAAGATTGTGCTTCTGAGTTATTGGTGAAGACTGAGTATTTGAAATTATTTGAATAACATTATTTTCTGTATTCCTTGCCACGGTGGTAGAGAGGACTTTGGATAAATGATGCATCTCAAATTCTGCAATTTCATTGGAAATGGTGGGCTCTGACTAGCTGAAGCCATTAAGTTAATTCATGGGACAACAGCCTAGGGAGTCATGAAGTAGTGAAATATAGGGAAAGATAGCAGTTGAAAATGCCACTGAGTATCTCTAGGCAGACATTGCATCCAGATGGTGTCTCCTAAATGTCCTTGGTCGAGTACACTTGACCAACCCACGCTTCCAGACATAAAAGGAAGAATTCCAAGAAGAAGGCAACCAGGTACAGTTTTTTGTTTCAGAGGTTACATTCTAGGGTGCCTTTTCTGCAGAGCAGCTTATGAAGTGAATGATTGTGAAGGAAACTAACTGTACATCGTAGGAAATAGATATAAGCCCTTGGGCTGGTCATGCTTCCTCCCAGGGATGCAATTAATCCAGAACAGTGAGCTCATTTTCTGAAAGAATCAGAGAAAATGATAACACATAATTTATTTATTCTGAGATCCAATGGTCTTGAAATAAATTAGGGGATTTTTTATTTATAAAGAGAAATAATGGTGGCCAATTATTCACCACCGTTTTATTTTATTTATTTATATTTGTTCATTTATTTTTTATATCCATCACCTCACATACTTATTCCTTTGTGGTCAGAATATTTAAAGTCTGCTCTTTTAGCAATTTTGAAATATACAATATATTATGGAAATTTTCTTAATCTAATACTAGATGACTCTTATTAATACTTTATTTTCTTTTTATTGCTTCACTTCTTTCTACTTTTATTTTATTTTATTTATTTCTTGGTAGGTTAAAAAAAAATTTATTTAAATACAGAATTTAACTTATTCCCCCAAATTGATGCTACAAGATGCCCAAAGTATCCTGATGGCAGTGATTTTTTTCTCTCTCTGGAATTCTATCTGCAGGTACTTTGTGCTGCTGACAGGGGAGAATATCCTGTCCTTAGCAGCTGCTTACTCACTACTGTTTTAAACCTGTGTCCCTTCCATCTTTGCATCTTTCCTTCATTTTTTCCGTAGTTCATTCTTTTCCATGAATGAATAAATGAAAGTTATATACAATGATATTAATAAAAATATAATAAATGAGTAATTGAAAATATATCAATCTTTCCTCCCCCTATGTCTTTCTACTTTGCCTACTGTTTCTCTAATTTAGGTGAATGGGAGAAAGACAGGGAGGGAATGGCTGCTTTGATCCCTCATGTGGCTCATCTCTGTCTTCCCCAAGGCTTGCTTCTGTTTCTTGCATAAATCTGTGACATATGAGTTCTTATAATAAATTCTCCAACACTGAAGCTAGCTTGAGGGGTTTCTGTTTCTTGAAACCAAATAATAATCTATCACTATGATAATGTTTTATTCTGCAGCCTGCTTATTATTTAACCTGACATTGTGAACAATTTTCCATGTCAAGGAAATCCATCTTGGTTTAAATGGGATAGTATCCCCTTTTATGCAGCAGCATAATTTATTTTCATTAAAATGTTTGGTATAATTTAAAGATTTAAGTATGAAAATATGTTCCAGAAAAACACAAGAGAAATACTAGGTGGAGCAAAGAAATTAAATGCAGTCACAACTCGACCACCCGATGTCCATTATTAACATGTTCGTGTATTTCCATTCCAGTTGTTATGGTTATTATCTGTTTCATTTGTTTTTATCCCCATAAGTAATATTTTTTTCTGGCTTAAAAATTAAAACATTACCAAAAATGTTAGTTTCCTATGATAATCATTCCCAATCCTGATTTTTCTGTCATTGGAAAAAGACTGTTTTTAGTTTGTTGTATAACTTTTCAGAATGTCTGCTATGCATTTACATACATATAAATGAAACTGTGTAAAATACCACTTGTCTGTGTGTCTGCATAACTTTAATTTATAAATATGTTTTGTTATTCAGCATATATTATTTTGAAATGTGCTTTTTCAAATATATTTGCTTAGTCCATTTAAACGAATATTTTATAGCATTTTATACTTACACAGTAAATTATGCTTTCCCTGTTATTAGGTATTTAGGTTTTTAACACTTTTCACAATTACAAACATCTCAGTAATGAAATTTCTTGTACTTGTACATGGCTCTCCAGGTACATATGCAGGTGTTAGTCTCAAATTTTTAAGGTAAACACATTTTAACTTTTAATAATCACTATGACTTTATGATAAACCTTGATCTTAGGTAGAGCATGTACGTCAGGGAATGGCTTATTCATCAGTCTGAAACCTATTCCTAGAAGCACTGAAAACTACATTTCCAAGTGCTTTTTGGAATGAGATCATGGCTATCTAAATACCTTGGGTCAATGCGACATAGGGATTTCCCATTAGAACAGAATGTAGGAATTTTCTCCTCTCCCAGAATAGGGAGCCTTTATGCTTCCCAAAGAGACTGCAGCATTGCTGTGTACCAGAGATACTGTGTGACTCTCATTCTTCTCCATTCTTAGCAGGAATATTGTGGTTATCTTGTCCTTACTTCACCATTGCACGTGTGTGTGTGTGTGTGTGTGTGTGTGTGTGTGTGTGTGTGTTTGTGTTGCAGAGAGGGCGAATAAGGTAGTGGGGGTGCAGATAGCTTGGCTTTTTAATTCATAGGTTGCCAGACAAAGAAGGAAGCACTATCTGTCACACAAAGATCTTTGACACTGAGCTGATTGCATGGAAGGGATGATCGTCCTCCTGGAACTTCATAGATTTTACAGAAGAAAAGGAAAGTAAAATGAATATTTGGTGATCAAATGGTCAGAATGATAGGCTGTGAAGGAGCCGTCTAGATACTTACCACTGATTTTCTTCTTCCTGAGAGAAAACTTGTAAATTTCATCTACTTACATTTATGGAATTATAGATATGTATATGTGTGTATATATGTATACGTATTATTTAGTATATATATTAAATTAACTTTTTATTTTGAAATAATTTTAGATTTGCATTCAGTCATGAGAGATAGTACAGAGAGACCCCATGTACCCTTTACCAGGCTTCTCCCAATGATAACATCTTATAAAACTATAGTACAATATAACAATCATAATATCAACACTGATACAGTCAAAATGGTATATTTGCAGGTTCACAGGGATCGCTTACATTGTCTTTATATAAACATGGTCATTTCCTTGCCTTCTTCCTAACATTCTTAATCCCTGGCAACCACTAAGCTGATCTTCATTTCTGCAGTTTTGTCATTTTAACAGTGTTGTATATAATGTAAGATTTAGGGCTTAAATTTTTTCATTCAGTGTAATTCTCTGGGGATTCATCCAGGTTGTCATGTGTTTCAATGGTTCATTTTTTTATTGTTGAATAATATGCCATGATAGGGATATACCACAGTTTGTTTAAACATTTACGTGTTGAAGACCATCTGGCTTGTTTCCAATTTGGGCCTATACAAACAAAACTGCTATAAACACTCATGTACAGGATTTTGTGTGAATGTAAGTCTCCATTTTTCTGGGATAAACTCAGGAATTTAATTACTGGTTGGAGAGTAAATACATGTTTGGCTTTTAAAGAAGCTTCCAATCTGTTTTTTAGAGTGGCTGGACTATTTTGCATTCCCATTGGTAATGTGTGAGTGATCCAATTTTTCCACATCCTGGCCAGTGTTTAGCATTGTCAATATATGCATATCTACTTTTTAAATTTTAGCCATTCTCATAAATGTGTAGTGATATTTCATAATGGTTTTAATTTGTATTTCCCTGATGGTTAATGATGTTGATTGTTTTCACGTACTTACTTGCCATCAGTATATCCTCTTTTGTGAAATGTCTGTTCATGTCTTATGCCCATTTTCCAATGAGATTGGTTTTTCACTGTTGAGTTTTGAAAGTTCGTATATTCTACATACAATTCCTTTCTTATACGTGGTTTGCAGATATTTTCTCACAGTTTGTAGTTTGTCTTTTCATCTCCTTCACAGTCTTGCAGAGAACAACAGTTTTTAATTTTTATGATGTCCAATTTATCATTTTTTCCTTTTATGGCTTATGCATTTGATGTGAAGTCTAAGGATATTTTACCTAGCCTTACACATCAAAGATTTTTTTCCTGTGCTTTTTTTTCCCCTAAAAGTTGTGTAATTTTATATTTATACTTACATTTGTGATGTATTTGAATTAAATTTTGTATAAGGTGTGAGGCTTAGTTTGAGGGACACTTTTTTGGCTTGTGGATGTCCAATTGCACCACCACAATTTGGTAAAAGAGCTATTTTCCTCCATCGAACTGCTATTGAACTTTTGTCAAAAATTAGTTGGTGTATTCACGTGGGTCATTTTCTGAGTTCTGTTTTCTGTTCTATTAATCTTGGTGTCTCTCCCTCTCACAAGACCACACAATCTTTATTACTATAGCTATATAAGTCCTGAAATCAATTAAACTGATTTCTCACAATTTATTCTCCTTTTTAAAAATTGTTTTAGCAATTCCAGTTCCTTTATTTTTTCATATACTTTTAGAATCTTTTCTACATCTTAAAAAGATTTTACTGGGATTTTGATAGTAATAGTGTTAAACTCATGTGTAACTTGGACAGAGCTGACATTTTTACTATATTTAGTCGCCCAATCCATGAATGCATTATCTCTGTATTTATATAGATCTTTGCTTACTTTTTAAAATTTTCACCAACAATATTTAGTTTTCAGGATTTAACTCGTAAATGTTTTGTTAGATTTATATCTAAGTATCTGATTTTTTTTTTTAGTAGTTGTGAAAGGTGCTGTATTTGGAGGGGTCCTCATGTTCACTGCTGTTGTATAGAAATACCATTGGTTTCTGTATATTTATCTTGTATACTCTGATCTTCCTAAACTCACTTATTAGTTCTAGGATTTTTCTTGTACATTCCTTGGGATTTTCTATGTAGACAATCATGTAACCTGCAAATAGGGAATGGTTTTATTTCTTCTCAAAGCATCTACATCCTTTTCTTTCCCTTTCTTGCTTTATTGCACTGGCTAGTACTTCCAGCACGAGGTGACTATGAGTGGTTAGAGTGGACATGCTTGTGTTGTTCTTAATCAGATGCTTTGTTTCTGGAAGAGACTGCATAGAATTAGTATTGATTCTTTTAAAAATGTTTGACAGAATTTTCCAATGAAACCATCTGGCTTAGAGATTTTTTTTTCTTTGGTGGGAGGTGCTATTTTTATTTTTATTTTTAAAAATATAATTTAATTTAATTTTATTTCTAAAATACATTGTACTTAACTTTCATGCCCCTTAACCTGTTCCCCCCTCATCCCCCCCCCCATCATATCTGTTCACTTGACTTAAATAGTTCAAGTAATTTTTGTGGTTGTTCTGTCTTCTTCCCCCCACCCCCACCTTTTATATGTGTTTTTATAAATTTATTAATTTTTAGCTCCCACAAATAAGTGAGAACATGTGGTATTTCTCTTCCTGTGCCTGACTTGTTTTACTTAATATGATTTTCTCTAAGTCCATCCATGTTGTTGCAAATGGTAGTATTTCATTATTTTTTATAACAGAGTAGTATTCCATTGTGTAGATGTACCACAGTTTCCTTATCTACTCATCAGGTGGTGGGCATTTGGGCTGGTTCCAGCTCTTGGCTATTGTATGTAGAGCTGCAATAAACACTGGAGGACAGGTATCCCTTCAGCATGATGATTTCCATTCCTCTGGGTATATTCCCAGCAGTGGAATCACTGGGTCATATGGTAGATCTATCTGTAATTGTTTGAGGAACCTCCATACCATTTTCCATAAAGGCTGCACCATTTTGCAGCCCCACCAACAGAGAATAAGAGCTCCTTTTTCTCCACAACCTCTCCAGCACTTATTGTTCTCAGTCTTTTGGATGTTAGCCATCCTAACTAGAGTGAGATGGTATCTCAGTGTGGTTTTGATTTGCATTTCCTGGATGTTGAGTGAAATTGAGCACTTTTTCATGTGTCTGTTGGCCATTTGTATATCTTCCTTTGAGAAATGCCAGTTCAGCACCTTTGCCCATTTTTTAATTGGGTTAATTGTTCTTTTACTGTAAAGATGTTTGAGTTCCCTGTATATTCTGGATATTAATCTGTTGTCAGATGCATATTTTGGAAATATTTCCCCCCACTCTGTTCATTGTCTTTTTACTCTGTTGATTGTTTCTTTTGCTGTGCAGAAACTTTTTAGTTTGATATAATCCCATTTGTTTATTTTACCTTTAGTTGCCTGTGCTTTTTGGATCCTATTCATGAAGTCTGTACCCACTGCTACTTCCTGTAGTGTTTCCCCTATATTTTCTTAAGGAGTTTTATTGTTTCAGGATGTATATTTAAATCTTTAATCCATTTTAAGTTGATTTTGGTATGTGGTGGAAGATACGGGTCTGGTTTCATTCTCCTACTTATGAGTATCCAGTTTTCCCAGCACCACTTGTTGAAAAGGCAGTCTCTTCCCCAGTATGTAGCTTTGCTGCCTTTGTCAAAGATCAGATGGCTGTAGGTGTGTGGGTTGATTTCTGGGTACTCTATTCTATTCCATTGGTCTGTGTGTCTATTTTTATGCCAGTATCATGCTGTTTTGGTTATTA
Source organism: Galeopterus variegatus (assembly GCF_000696425.1). Lineage (NCBI taxonomy): Eukaryota > Metazoa > Chordata > Mammalia > Dermoptera > Cynocephalidae > Galeopterus > Galeopterus variegatus. The sequence continues at coordinate 66,900 of NW_007732458.1, read as the reverse complement.
TAGCTTTGCAATATAGCTTAAAGTCAGGTAGTTTTATGCCTCCAGCTTTATTTTTTTTTGCTCAGGATTGCTTTGGCTATGCATGGTCTTTTATTCTTCCATATAAATGTCTGGATAGCTTTTTCCATCTCAGAGAAAAATGTCATTGGAATTTTGATGGGGATTGCATTGAATTTGTAGATCACTTTGGGTAATATGGACATTTTCACAATGTTAATTCTTACAATTCAAGAGCAGGTTATATCTTTCCATCTTCTTGTGTCCCCTTTAATTTCTCTCAACAGTGTTTTGTAGTTCTCTTTGTAGAGATTTTTCACATCCTTGGTCAGCTTTATTCCTAATGTTTTTTTTTTTTGGTGGCTATTATAAATGGGCTAGCTTTCTTGATTTATTTTTCTGCATATTCACTGGTGGAGTATAGAAATGCTACTGATTTTTGTGTGTTGATTTTGTATCCTGCAACTTTGCTGAAATTATTTATCAACTCTAGGATTTTTTTTTATATAGAAGCTTTAGGCTGTTCAATATACAGTATCATATCATCTGCAAAAAGGGACAACTTGCCTTCATCCTTTCCAATCTGGATGTCATTTCTTCCTTCTCTTCTCTGATTGCTCTGGCTAGTACTTCCAACACTATGTTGAATAGGAGTGGTGAGAGTAGGCATCCTTGTCTAGTTTCTGTTCCAGGATGATAATGGCAGTGGGCTTATCATATATGGCTTTAATTATGTTGAGATAGTTTCCATGTATGCCTAACTTGTTGAGAGTCTTTATCATGAAAGGATGTTGAATTTTGTCAAATGCTTTTTCAGCATCAATAGAGATGATCATGTGGTTTTTGTCTTTGCTTTTATTGACATGGTGTATCACATTTATTGATTTGCATATGTTGAACCAACCTTGCATCCATGGGATGAATCCCACTTGATCATGGTGTATAATTTTCTGTATGTGTTGCTGTATTCTGTTAGCTAGTATTTTATCAAGGATTTTTGCATCTATATTCATTAAGGATATTGGCCTGTATTTTTCTATTTTTGATGCATCTTTGTCTGGTTTTGGTATCAGGGTGATATTTGCCTCATAGAATGAGTTTGGGAGAATGGCGTCTGTTTCAGTCTTTTGGAACAGTTTTTAGAGAATTGGTATCAGTTCCTCTTTGAAGATTTGGTAGAACTCTGCAGTGAACCCATCCAGTCTTGGGCTTTTCTTTGTTGAGAGCCTTTTGATAACAGATTCAATCTCTTTTATTATTATTGGTCTGTTCAGATATTCTATGTCTTCTTGGCTCAGTTTTGGAAATTTGTATGCATCCAGAAATTTATCCATTTCCTCCAGATATTCAAATTTGTTGGTGTATAGATGTTTACAGTAGTCTCTAATGATTTCTTGTATTTCTGAGGTGTCAGTTATAATATCGCCTTTTTCTTTTCTAATTTTCTTCTTAGTCTTGCTAAAGGTATGTCGATTTTATTAATCTTTTCAAAAAACCAACTTGTTGTTTCATTGATCTTTTGTATTATTTTTTTCCTTTTTGTCTTTTTTTACTGACCAGCAACGGGATCGCAACCCTCAGTGTTGCGCCCACACTGCGCTCAGCCAGTGAGCGGGAACCGGTCTCCACATGGGATCCAAACCCTCGGCGGGAGCGCTGCCGCGCTCCCAACCGGCACACTCTCCAGTGCACCACCGGGCCGGCCCTTGTATTGTTTTTTGTGTTTCTATTTTATTAAGTTCTGTTCTGATCTTAATTATTTCTGTCCATCTACTAACTTTAGGATTGTGTCTTGTTTTTCTAGATATTTAAGGTGAAGTATTAGGCTATTTATTTGTCATCTTTCCATTCTTCTGAAGTAAGCATTTAATGCAATAAGTTTTCCCCTTAATACAGCTTTTGCAGTATCCCATGGGTTTTGGCATGATGTGTTATTATTTTCATTAGTTTCAAGAAATTTTTTGATTTCCTGTTTAATTTCTTCTTGGACCCACATGTCATTAAGTAGAATGTTGTTTAATTTTCATGAGTTTGTATAGTTTTCAGAGTTTCATTTATTAATGATTTCTAATTTTAACCCATTGTGATCAGAGAAAATACATGGAATAATTCCATTTAAAAAAAATTGTTAAGACTTGTTTTGTGACCTTACATGTGGTCTATCCTGGTGAATGATCCCTGTGCTGATGAGAAGAATGAATATTCTGAGGTTGTTGGGTGGAATGTTTTGTAGATATCTGCAAAATCCAATTGGTCTAAAGTATTGTTTAGATCTTGTGTTTCTCTGTCAATTTTTTGCCTAGATGATCTGTCCAATGGTGAGAGTGGGGTGTTCAGGTCCCCTGCTATTATGGTGTTAGTGTCTATTTCTTTCTTTAGATCTAATAGTGTTTGCTTTGTAAATCTGGCTGCTCCAGCATTAGGTGTGTATATATTTATGATTGTTATGTGTTCTTGATGGTTAGATCCTTTTATCATTATATATTGGCCATCTTTATCTCTTTTAATGGTTTTTGCTTCAAAGTCTATTTTATCTGATAAAAGAATAGCTACTCCAGCTTGTTTTTCACTTCTATGTGCATGATATATCTTTTTTCCATCCTTTTACTCTTAGTTTATGTGTGTCTTTACAGGTCAAGTGAGTCTCTTGAAGGCAACATATTGTTGGGTCCATCTTTTTAATACAGTCAGTCAGTCTGTGTCTTTTGAATGGGGAATTTAGTCCCTTTACATTCAGAGTTATCATTGAAAGGTGTTGATTTACTGATTTTTGTTTAGATGTCTTAAGTATCTTTAGTTCCTTTCTTTCAAATTTTCTGTTTGTCTTCTGTATTTGTTGGTTTCTTGGATTGATAGATAAACTTTTTTTGTCTTTTGTTAGGATTTTTGTTTTGCTGGGAGGCATTGTGGATTCATGGCAGTGATGGTTGTTTTGTGGTATCAAAACCACTACTTCCTTGAGAATTTCTTGTAGGGTTGGTTGTGTGGTACTGAACTCCCACAGTTTTTGTTTGTCTGAGAAATATACTATTTGTCCTTTTTATTAGAAGGACAGCTTTGTGGGTAAAGTATACTTGGCTGGTAATTTTTGTCCTTTAGTGTTTTGAATATATCATTCCAGTCTTTTCTGGCTTTTAGAGTTTCTGAGGAAAAGTCTGATGCTATTCTGATTGGGGCTCCCTTATAGGTGACTTGCCACTTCTCTTTTGCTGCTTTTAAGATTCTCTCTTTGTCTTTGAATTTTGTCAGTTTGATTATCATATATCTTGGAGAGGATATTTTTGGGTTGAATGTGTTTGGTCATCTTTGGGCTTCCTGAATCTGGGGATCTGTGCCTTTCCCTATATGTGGGAAGTTTTCTGCTATTAACTCATTGAATATGTTTTCAATGCCCTTTCCTTTTTCCTCCCCTTCTGGAATACCCATGATTTGGATATTTGAGCACTTAAGGTTGTCAGTTGTCTCTCTTAAATTTTTTTCAACATTTTTGATCCTTTTTTCTTTTTTATGGTCTGCCTGTGCTAATTCAAACAGCCTGTCTTCAAGGTCACAAATTCTCTCTTCTGCTTGGTCAAGCCTCTTGTTAAACTCTCTCTCTTTTTTTTTTTTTAATTTCAATGAATGAATCCTTCAGCTCCACAAGCTCAGCTACACTCTTTTTCAAGACATAGATTTCTTTGTACATTTCTTCTTTCAGATCCTGTATGTTTTTTCTCATTTCATTGTGTTGTTTCACTGAGTTTTCTTGTATCTCATTTAGTTTCCTTAGAATTGTTACTCTAAATTCCTTGTCTGTCATTTCAAAGATTTCCCATTCTATAGGATTTAGTGCTTGAAAGTTATTAATTTCCTTTGGAGGTGATATAATTTCTTGATTTTTCATATTTCTGGTTTCTTTCCTTTGGTGCTTTGTCATTGTGGCCAGGCGTATCACAGTCTACTCGTTTCACCCTGATGTCTGTCTTGGATCCTGAAGGGACTGCTGCTTCACTGGGTCATTGGGCTTGGGTTGTGGGAACCCAGAGCCTCTCAAGTCACTCATGGAGATGGGAAAGCTTGGCCTGGAAATCCCACCCCACCTACCTTCACTGGCTCAGCTGGCTCAAAGTGTGGGAGCCCTGAGGTCCCACCCTGGCCCTGTCTGGCTTCTCCGGCTGGTAGGCTCAGGGAGTGTGGGCCCAGAAGCTCTAAAGTCTCTCTACAGAATGGGTCGCAACCTGAACTGGGGTCCTGTGGTGGGCAGCTCCTATCTGCTCCAGTGCAGATTTTGGGTCCTCCATCAGTGCTCCTCAAAAGCTGCAAATTGTTCACTCTGTGGAAGAGTCAGGAACCAACTACTCCACCATCTTGATCGGAACTGGTATTTTTAAACTATAAATTCAATTTCTTTAATTGTTATAGAGCATTCAAATTATCTATATCATCTTGAGTGAGTTGTGGTTATTTGTGTTTTTCAAGGAATTGGTACATTTCATCTTAGTTGTCAATTTTATTTACATAGTATTGTTTGTAGCATTCCCTAATGATCCTTTGGGTATTTGCAGGATATGTAGTAATATATCCTCTTTAACTTCTGATTTCAGTAATTTGTATCTTCTCTCTTTTTTTCTTGTCCATCTTTTTAAAAGTTTGCCAATATTATTGATGTTTTCAAACAAGCAGCTTTTTGTTTTTTTGGTTTCCTCTGGGGAAGAATGATGCTCAGTTTTAGGGTACTATTGTAAATTGTCAAGTTTCTCATGAAAGGAAAAATGTACTAGCAAGCTCACCAGCAGTCTGGAAATAACTCATGCTTTTGTATAGATTAGACATTATCCTTTTGAAAATATTTGACAATTTTCTATAAAAAATAAAATCTATTGCTTTAATTTCCATTTTATTAATAATAAGAATGTAAACTTTTTTATACTTAATTGTCTTTAATTTATATTTCTATTTTGGGATGGTGTATTTTTCATTTTTCTTTTCAACATTTCAATCAAAAGAGCTAATAAAGTAATTTTTAGATCACCAGTAAGTAGGAATATTTGAGTGATTATTCATGTTTTGTTTCATTTTATTAATAGTTATTCATAATTTTTTTAGAGCTAATATATTCTTTATCTTCTGTTTGGTAAGATATATAAATCCTATGTGATTTCAGATTATAATGGTGAGTGAATATTTCATAATAGTCCAATAAATTATCACTGTGACACTTTGTTTAAAATTGTCCTTTTCTATATATTTCCTCAAAAACTGTTTATAGAAAACATTGGAAACAACAACAAAAATAAACAAATTTAATACATTTCTGGCACAAGCCAGATGGTTGATTAGTGATTACATTTTATATGTTTCTATGAAAATCAGTCACAAGAAAGAATACTAATTTTCAATCATTCACTTGTTGCAGGTAGAAATCTCAGCTAGTGTAATATTCCTGTCACTGATGTCTCTGTGTCCATCACCACTCCATTCTCCATACCATTACAAGAATAGTATTTTAAAAATCTCAATTCTGATCATGTATCATCCTTCTTCAAAACCCATTAACAGCTTGAGATAAAGTTAAAAATCTTCAGTATGGCTTTCTCTATAGACAAGCCCTCTCCATAGACCACCTTCCATACATCCATCTATTCACTCTGCTTCAGCCATGCACAGACTCTGTGATGGAGAGATCTCTTTGGCTTCTCCCTGTGTAGTACTGGATTTCAAAAACCTAACACAGAGCCAAGCACAAGTGTATCATTTTTTACTCAGTAAGTATTTACTGAATAGATGATTACAAGAACAAATGGAAGAATTAATAATAATTCTCTCCTGTTTTGTTTGGCCAATCCATCAAATTAGTCCATAGCTCTAAGAAATAATAGATGCCTAATTGTTCTCTGATTGCTTAGTCCTTGTCCACATTCTGTCTTCTGAATCCATTGCTTAAGAAACAAACTCCTAAAGTACCTGTTTATGCTTTTCATGTAAATTAGGCACAAGCTCATGCTTTCTACTTTCATGAACTTTTTTTTTTTTTTACCTAGGAACATAGTAGGTAACAGACAGTCCATTCAAAATAGGTGCTTTGAGGAAAGATTAATAAAAGTACTATTTACAAAGGTGAGGGTGGTATTTAAGAAATACAAAATAGTGCAATACCTTGGGGCTAGTAACAGTGAAGATCAATTATTACCCCTTAGGTCTGAAGAACTAAGAGAGGGGGAAGTTACTGAGTCCAGAGAGGTCACCTGTTCAACCTCTTGCAGAGGGACAAAGATGAGTTGGGGTGGACAAATAGGAAGCGAGTCCAGTGGAGTAAGTATTATAAGCTCATTCTTCTCCTATTCTTGGACATTTTGTAAGGTCCCCTGGATGATCCCAACTAGCAAATAGAGAAAAAAGAGCATGTTAATGCAATGCATGCAGATCTGCTTCCCAGAATCCACAGAGCAGGATGGAGAAGGTAGTGGACTGGGAGGGGCTAAATAAAAAGGCACCCAGCATGCCCTGCTGCATGATGTCAGGGGTCTAGATGTCAGAACTCTGCCTAATGATTAGTGATTAAGTCCCCTTCTTATTTTTATTTTTATTTTTTTCCTTTTTGTCTTTTTTTGTGACTGGCAACGGATCGAAACCCTCAGTGTCACGCCCGTACCGGACCGGGACCGGCAACAGGATCGCAACCCTCGGTGTTGCGCCCGCACCTCGCTCAGCCAGTGAGCGGCCGGTCTGTATGTGGGATCCGAACCCTCGGCAGGAGCTCCGCTGTGCTCCCAAGCGGCGCACTGTAGCAGTGCGCCACTGGGCCGGCCCAAGTCCCCTTCTTATTGTGCTTTCTTTACTGAGCCAAACTCTTATGTGACCAGATCTCTCTCTATTGTTTTCTTCAACTGTCTGTTCTAATCTTACATCATCTGTTAATAGGCACTCTCTAGATTTTTTGCTACAGTTCTTAACACTAATTCTTCTCTTCAATCTTTTTCCTTGTCTGTCTGATTTTACTTTGAATTAAAAAGCTGTTTCTGACCCTTGAGGCAGTTTATGTAAGAAATATGATTAGAGCTCTTGGGGGTGAATAAGGGAAATTAGAAACTATTTTTCTATAGAAAGTCTCAGCTTTCATATTTAATAATTTATTTTGAAAACCTCAAGCAACTTTATCAGAATTTATCCTAGAATATTTTTAAAGGTGTCTATTGCTATGTACACCCTCCTCCCCAACCCCCATATACACAAAATAGAAGGAAATAATTTAATTTTAGCAAGTTGAATTCTAGTTAGGGAAAACACATAACAATTCTTGGTGATTCTTAAACCATATTGAAAAGCAAATATATTAGTCATTTACACGAGTACACTATTTTGGAGTAAATAAAAACACTAAATCATTGGATTCTATGGCTGGTGCCCAGACATCCCAATGTGGAAGACACATCTGGTCTGCACTGACATGACTCCAAGTAGCATTTGCCTACCTTGTGACAACATCCTGAAATTCTTGATAAGTATCTGAGAGTAGCTGCTAAAAGACTTGCCTTACAAACAAACATACTATAGCTGGAGAATACAATATCCTCTACTGTAAGCACATATAAACTCTCTCTTTTGTCCCCTAATATTCTACTGCCTGAACGTGCTCTTTTAAATATGAAAGAACATTTTTTTCCCTGTATTTACAGGATATCAAAATGGTTTAGGCCAAGTTGTTTAACTTCATAAGTGGCATATTCTTCATTTGAAAAAGGGGATAGTAGTGCCTACTTCATAGGGTAGTTGTAAAAATTAGCTTGGGTAAAAATGTGTAAAGTTCACTGTACAAGTTGGTAGGCAGTTTACAAAGAATGGTTTTGTTTAAAAGACTGTCATTTATTATTATTATTATTATTATTATTGGGAAGGTGACTACTGTAAATGAGCTTGCTTTCTTGATTTCTTTTTTTTTCTAGTTTGTTGTTGCAGTATAAAAATGCTACTGAGTTTTTGTATATTGATTTTGTATCCTGTGACTTTACTGAATTCGTTTATCAACCCTAAGTGTTTTTTGATAGAGACTCTCGAGTTTTGTATATAAAGAATCAAGTCATTTATAAACAGGGACAATTTGACTGTCTTTTCCTATTTTGATGCTCTTTATTTTTTTCTCTGTCTAATTGTTCGGGCAAGTACTTCCAATACTATGGTGAGAGCAGGCATCCTTGTCTTATTCCTGTTCATAAAGGAAAAGCTTTCAGCTTTTCCCCATTCAGGACGATATTGACAGTGGATTTGTCACATATGGTTTTTATTGTGTTGAGATGCCTTCTGTCTATACTTAATTTGTTGAGAGACTTTATCATGAAGGACTAAAAAAAAAAAATCCTAGAAATAAATCTAACCAAGGAGGTGAAAGATCTCTACAATGATAACTACAAATCAGTGCTGAAAGAAATTAAAGAGGACACCAAAAGATGGAAAGACATTCCTTGTTCATGGATTGTAAGAATCAATGTAGTGAAAATTTCCACACTACCTAAAGCCATCTACAGATTCAAAGCAATCTTCATCAGAATACCAAAGTCATTCTTCCCAGAAATAGAACAAACAATCCTAACATTCATGTGGAACAGCAAAAGACCCTAAATAGCCAAAGCAATCCTGTGCAAAAAATGTAAAGCTGGAGGCATTACACTTCCTGACTTCAAACTGTATTACAAATATATAATAACCCAAATAGCATGGTACTGGCATAAAAACAGACCTGCAGACCAAAGGAACAGAATACAGAATCCAGGAATCAACCCATATGTTTAAAGCCAACAGATCTTCAACAAGGACACCAAGAACATACATGGGGAAAGGAGAGCCTCTTCAATAAATGGTGCTGGGAAAACTGGATATCCATTCGTAGAAGAATGAAACTTGGTCCATACTTGTTGCTATATACCGAATCAACTCAAAATGGATTAAAGATTTAAATATAAGACCTGAAACTTTAAGACTACTAGAAGAAAACATAGGGGAAACACTCTAGGATGTCGAACTGGGCAAAGAATTTATGAATAAGACCTCAAAAGTACAGACAACCAAAGAAAAATGGGATTATATCAAACTGAAAATCTTCTGCACAGCAAAGGAAACAATCAACAGAGTGAAAAGACAACCTATGGAATGGGAGAAAGAATTTGCAAACTATGCATCTGACAAGGGATTCTAATAAAAGAATATACAAAGAGCTCAAACAACTTTACAGTAAAGAAACAGAGAATCCAATTAAAAATGGGCAGAAGAGATGAATAGACATTCCTCAAAGGAGAACATACAAATGGCCAACAGGTATATTTAAAAAAGGTTCAACATTACTAATCATCAGAAAAATGCAAATCAAAACCACTTTGAGATATCATCTCACCCCAGTTAGACTGCCTATTATCAAAAAGACTGAGAAAAACAAATGCTGTCTAGGATGTGGAGAAAGGGGAACCCTCCTGCATTGTTGGTGGGACTGTAAATTAGCACAGCCATTATGGAAAACAGTATGGAGGTTCCTCAAATAACTATAGATAGAACTACCATATGATCCAGCAATCCTACTACTGGGTATATATCCAGAGGATTGGAAATTATCATGCCAAAAGGATACAGCACTCCCATATTTATTGCAGCTTTATTTACAACATCCAGGCTCTGGAACCAACCTAAATGTTCATTGATAGATGACTGGATAAGGGAAATGTGGTATATATACACAATAGAATACTACTCAGCCATAAAACAGAATGAAATTCTGCCATTCACAGCAACATGGATGAGCCTGGAGAAAGTTATGCTAAGTGAAACAACGCAGGTGCTGAAAGAGAAATACTGCATGTCCTCACTCATAAGTGGGAGCTAAATCCATAAATAAACAAATAAACAATAAAGAGAGAGAAAGAAACAACAATCACAATAATACATTTAACTGTTAGGAGAGAAAATAACTGAGGTTACTAGAGGTGGAAAAGGGGAGGGGAGAGGGAGAGGAAGGGGATTTAATGAGAAATTGGTTCACAGACACAAAGAATGATTACGTACTGTAAATGATGAATAAGCTAACTTCCTGATCTGACCATCACACATTGTATACAACTATTGAAATTCAACTTTGTACTCCACATATATGTATAATAAATCATCTTTAAAAATAAAATGAAATAAAAGACTAATGTCAGAGTATCTGACCATCTTAATAGTAATTCCAAAAAGCTCAATAACTGTAAGAAATTAGGCAAGGTTTAACAGGGGAAAAAACAAAACTGAGCTACCTTATCAAAAGCTTCAAACTCTTAAGAGCTGCACTGTCGTACTATAATACTAGTGGGGTGTCAATACAGAATATACAAAAAATAAATATTGGTATATACATAGTTCTTCCATGGAAGACTGGACCCATGAAACCAGGTCAGGCTGTTTCTCATGTGCTTCCTGCTTGTAATTAACCACGTTTAGATTTGAGTCCCAGCTGTTGCACATATCAGCTGTTATCTTGGGCAATGACTTGATCTCACTGAGCCTCTGGTTTCTCATCTATAAAATGAGTACAACAACTTTTCATAAGATTATGGCCACATCTAAGAAAATACCTGGTATGTAAAATGAGCTAGATCAGTGTAAGACATCAATAATCTTATTACTGCAATACGTATGACTATTCAAGCAAGACACTAAATTAAAGGATCTGAGCCGTGTCTCAAAAGAAAAGAATAATTGCATTCTGGGTATTTCAAAGTTAATTCTCTGTTCTGAGGATGTAGTCCTGAGTGTCCAGAAGTCTCACTTGTTTCAAGAAAGCACTCGCTGGGTTTATAGTACACTTAGCGGTCTGCAAAGTACAGTCTGGAAGGCCCTGGAATCTTTAGTCTCTATTACAGTCTTCCACTATAATAAGTGTTATAAATATACAAACTTTCTTTAAGTGTTCCTCTTTGTCAGGCACTCTGCTGCAAACTTTTCAAACTCTATACAGTTACTTCTAATCCTCAAAGAATTGCCTCTGTGTGGTGTGTGTGTGTGTGTGTAATTTATAGCAATACTTTGTATATATATGGATTATCTTTACATATGAAGAAATTAAATGATTTTCTCAAGGTCAAATAACTAAAAAATAAAGAAAACAATGTTACAGAATGAGAGAACAGTGACCATGCATACATGGTGAATTTGAGGTATGTGTGAGACATCCAAGAAGGATACTGAGGTAGATAGACAATGGTATATTCAGGTCTGGTGTTCACTGGAGAAGATTGGGATGGAGATACTATTTATGTCCTGTCACATTTAAGATGATAATAAAAGTTGAGGTTATGGATGAGATCACATAATGAGATGAGAGAGAGCCAAGCCAAGTACGAAGCATCAAGGAACTTCAACTACTTATTGCTGGGGAGGCTGAAGCTAAGTTTTTACAATCATCAGGGAAAATATATAGAGAGAATTCTTGCTCTTGGAAGTGAGAATAGGTAGTATAGGAGGTTCTGAAAAACCCCAAGACTCAAAGAACCTAAGCTCACCATAAACCTGAGTGCATGAATATGGCTCAATAAATCCTTTCCTAGGGCTACCTCATTGGCAAGATCGCAGTCAGCTCTGAGCCCAGTCACTGTGGCACTTCTTGGCCTACGTGTACGTGAGAACATTTAGTGTTGGTTTGTGTGGATTTTGGCTTGATTCTCCTTGCCTGGAAAGAGGAAAGGAAATCCAGATTTATGTCCCAAAGTCAATTCTTCGGGTAAAGCAAACCAAAACAGGGAAGCTTCTCTACTCACCCAGCTCACCAAGTGCTATTCTAGATGCCTAAGCAAAACTGGACTCCCTGTATCCAACACTTTAGATATTCTAGAAATATAAAGCAGAGGACAGAAAGAGTACTCTGGAGCAGTTTTTATCTGGTAGATAGAGAAAGTGAAATAAAAGTCTTCAACGGTACAGGCAGAGCTTCCACTGATTTGCATTGAAATTAGTTCTTTATCAAGTGAGGAACTTGTACTAGTTGGCATTCGTTTTAAAGTGTACCCAGAATCTGATTTCCAAGATGTTCACAAATATATTGTAAAATGATGACTCATTTGAAAAAAAAGCAAAACATTTTATTGTTGTATTTTCTGACTGGTGCAATGCTTCATTTAAAAATACATTTCAGCAGAAACACATCTAAGGACACAGCATGTAATTGCTATTTTCCACCTCTTTCTGGGACTTGGCACCACTGTATCCTCAGCAGTGAATCTGGAAGTTGGAATGTCTTTGCGCACGTGCCTCTTCAACACTTAAGCCAACACTCCTTTGGTATGCCAAATATTTTCCACTGGTATGTACCTCATTCCCTGTGTTTGTGAATCATTTTCTATTAAATTCCTAGTAAACTTGAATTCCTCTTTAAACTTGTCCTTTTTCTTTTATAAATAAAATGTGTAATACATATATAATTATGCAGATTTTTATAAATATATGTAATTTATAGCAATAACATATATATGTGTGTATATAATCCAATCTAATTTATATATATATTTTTTCATTTTATTCAGAACATTTTAACATTTACTTGTACATATTTGTGGGGTACAGTATGTTGTTTCAATGCATGCATATACGGCACAATGATTCACTTAGAATAGATAGCATAATTTTGTACCCATTAGTCCACAACTTTTCTCCCTTCCCCCACACCCCTTGCCTTTGGTAACCATTATTCTACTCTCTACTTCTATAGGAAGCAATTTTTTTTTTAGACTGCACATATGAATGATATCATACAGTGATTTGTTTTTTATTGACTGACTTACTTAACTTAACATGATAGTTTCCAGTTCCATCTGTGTTGCTGAAAATAATAGGATATCTTTTTTTTTTTTTTTTGATAGCTGATAGTATTCCGTTGTGTATATGGACCACAGTTTTTTAATCAATTCATCTGTTGATGGACATTTACGTTGATTCCATCTCTTGGCCATTGTGAATAGTGCTGTGAAGAACATGGGGGTGCAGGTGTCTTTTTGATATATTGATTTCTTTTCCTTTGTATATATACCCAGTAGTGAGGTGTCTGGGTCCTAGGGTAGATCTGTTTTTACTTTTCTGAGGAAACTTCATCCTGTTTTCCACAGTGGCTGTACCAGTTTACACTCCCACCAGCAATGTAGGAGAGTTCCTTTTTCTCTGCATACTTGCCAGCATTTGTTATTTTTTGTCTTGTTGATAATAGTCATTCTAAGTGGAGTGAGGTGATATCTCATTGTGGTTTTAATTTGCATTTCTCTTGTGATTAGTGATGTTGAACATTTTTTTTGTGTGCCTGTTGACCATTTGTATGTCTTCTTTTGAGAAATGCTCATTCAAGTCCTTTGCTCATTTTAAAATTGGGTTATGTATTTTTTTGCTGTTGAGTTGTCTGAGTTCCTTATATATCCTGAATATTATCCCCTTGTCTGCTGTGTAGTTGGCAAGCACTTTCTCCCACTCTGTAGGTTGTCTCTTCTCTTTGTTGATAGTGTCCCTTGCTGTGCAGAAGCTTTTTAGTTTGATGCAGTCCTGTTTATGTGTTTTAATTTTAGTTGCCTGTGCCTTTATACTCTTGCTCAAAAAAAGCACTGCCCCCTCCCATTTAGTGTAGTGTTTTCCCCTAAATTTTCTTCTAGTAGTTTCATAGTTTCAGGTCTTAAATTCAGGTCTTTGACCCATTTGAGTTGTTTTTGTGTATGGTGAGATATAGACATCTAGTTTCAATCTTCTGCATGTGGATATCCAGTTTTCCCAGCACCATTTGTTCAAGAGGCTGTCCCTTCCCATTGTCTCTGTCAAAATCAGTTGGCCATAAGTGTGTGGAATTATTTTGAGGCTCTCTATTCTATTCCATTGGTCAATTTGTCTGCTTTCATGTGAATACCATGCTGTTTTGGTTACCATAGCTTTATAGTATATTTTCAAGTAAGGAAATGTGATACTTTCAACTTTGTTCTTTTTGTTCAAGATTGCTTTTGGTGTATGGGGTCTTTTGTGGTTCCATACAAATTTTAAGATCATTTTTTATATTTCTATAAAGAATGTCTTTGGTATTTTGATAGGGATTGTGTTGAATGTGTAGATTGCTTTGGGTAATATGAACATTTTGATGATGTTAATTCTTCTGACCCATGATGAACATATGATACCTTTTCATTTATTTGTGTCTTCTTCAGTTTTTCTCATCAATATTTTATAGCTTTCATCATAGCAGTTGTTCACCTCCTTTATTAAATTTATTCCTAGATATTTAATTTTTTGGTAACTATCACAAATGGGGTTATTTTCCTGATTTCATCTTCGACTATTTTGCTGTTGGCCTATAGGAAGACTATTGGTTTTTGTGTGTTTATTTAGCGTCCTACTGCTTACACGAATTCATTTATTAGTTCTAGTAAATTTTTGGTGGAGTCTTTATGAATTTATTTTTTTAAAATTGTATCCGATCATCAAATACTTAAGGACTTTCTATGTATAGGATCATGTCATCTGCAAATAGGTATAGTTTGGCTTTCTCCTTTACAATTTGGATACCCTTTATTGCTTTCTCTTGCCTTATTGTACTGGATAGAACTTTTAGTACTGTACTGAATAAGAATGTAGAAAGTGAGCATCCTTGTTGTCTTCCAGATCTTTAAGGAAAAGCCTCCAATTTTTGTCCATTCAGTATGATATTAGCTATGGGTTTGTTATATGTGCCCTCTATTGTGTTGAGGTACATTCCTTTTATATCTAATTTGTTGAGTATGTTTATCATGACGGATGTTGGATTTTAACAAATGCTTTTTCTGCATCTATTAAGATGATCATATGGTTTTTCACATTTATTGGATTGTCTTTAAAGAGCCTATACAAACCTATGCTCGTATGAGAAATCTTAAAAAAAAAAAGTTTTTCTCCTTGAAATAGAGAGTAGAATAATGGCTACCAGAGGCCAGATGGGGGGTGGTGAGAGAAAGAGGAAGTGGTGGACTAACAGGTACAAAACAATGCTATCTACCCTAAGTGAATCAATGTGCAGTATAGGCATGCATTGAAACAACATACTGTACCCCAC
Source organism: Galeopterus variegatus (assembly GCF_000696425.1). NCBI lineage: Eukaryota > Metazoa > Chordata > Mammalia > Dermoptera > Cynocephalidae > Galeopterus > Galeopterus variegatus. Next base: position 51,854 of record NW_007732458.1, on the reverse strand, counting down.
AAATATGTACGAGCAAATGTTAAAATTTAAAAAAAATGTTATGCCTATGTAATTTATAATATATAAATTATTTAGTTTTTAGGAATATACATTTTTAATTATTTTAGTGCGAACATTTTCTTTATTAAGAAATCTCACTATGTGATTTGGAATTCACATACATTAAGTAACTGTTGTTTTATTATAGGCTATTAAAAAGACTAGGATTCTATACTACATGTGTATTTCTCTCTAATGAATGCTATATTTCTTACTCTTAAAAAAGCAAAGAAATAGAAACAAAAAGGATGCCAGGTTCCTTTGTCATGGCAGGTTTTTAAGAATCATTATAGCTAATGTTACTTTATACTAACTTGTCAGTTACATAATTTAATCTGTATATAGCCAAAGAATATTGTTTGTTAAAATTTGCTTCCTAATAGGGATGTATACACTAAACATACGTTTTAGCTCTGTTTTTAATCACGTCTGAAACTTTCAGTAGTTTTACTCTTCCTCAGTCCTTCCAAGCTTGTGATTGTGTGAAGTTTCTCATATACTCTGTGTTCAACAAAGGGCTTTACAACGTTTAATGTCTTGATTTATGACCAATAATTGATCTTGACAAGTTCCCAGGTGATGACTGAGCATGATCATGTCCACACAGGACCTGGTGATAGGTCCAGACTTCACAGGGTAAGGATGGCCAGTGTCTACCACAGTGAACAAGCTGTGAGAAAGCCAAGGAGACCACAGAGGAAGTCAGTGTTGTGTTGTCCAGAAATAAGTATGTATGAAAACCCTCATGTACACATAATGACTTTTTCACTTGAAGTTATATTTTTTCATTCATCTGTATATTTGCTGTTGTTTCATTTTTGTATTTAAGCAGGTGTCATTATTAGCAGTTTTCTTTTGTATTTTGTTTTATTTTTTAAATTATTTTTGCTTTCTGAATAAGCAATGTTTTTTTTTTTTTTTTCCTTTTTGTCTTTTTTCGTGACTGGCAACGGATCGCAACCCTCAGTGTCGCGACCGTACTGGACCGGGACCGGCAACGGGATCGCAACCCTTGGTGTTGCACCCACACCTCGCTCAGCCAGTGAGTGGCCGGTCTGTATGTGGGATCCGAACCCTCGGTGGGAGCGCCGCCGAGCTCCCAAGCGGTGCACTGTAGCAGTGCGCCACTGGGCCGGCCCCTGAATAAGCAATGTTAACTGCAATGAAAATTAAAAACAAGCTCAAAGAAAACAGTAATTTTTGTGTTTGACTCTAAAAACATTTACAAAAATTGGATTGTAAAACAACCTTAGTAAAGACCTTGGCAAAAATACCAAAAAGAGATAAGTGGGCATAAGAAAAAAAATTCAACCAACATGAAAAAAAAAAAAAAAGAAGTTCTATTAAATTTTTTCCCCTTCACTGAGTTGTTATATTTTCATTGCTTCTGTTTCATTCTTAATTTTATTCCATATAATTATATTTCCTGCTTAAGTACAAACTTGTTCAAATTATATTTTCTATGTAGGTTAGGTTGCCTAATAGGGTTGAGAAAAAAGAGAATGGTTTTATTCAGCCACTTAATGTCTGGCCTTTAAATGACCCCCTTTACTTCTTCATTAAAATTAAAAATAGTGAGATCCCAAGAAAAGCAAACATAATCTGATTGGTAATTGTACTTTTTATGCAAGATGGGAAATGTGCACCTGGCTTCTTTTGAAGGCATTTTGACCATTCAACTACCTATTGCATATTCAGAGTAAATATCACTCCTGAATTTCTATACTTTTTTTTTGGGGGGGGGACCGGTAAGGGGATCGTAACCCTTGGCTTGGTGTTGTATGCACCGTGTTCAGCCAGTGAGTGCACCAGCCATCCCCATATAGGATCTGAACCCACGGCCTCGGCACTAACAGCACCGCTGCGCTCCCAGCTCCGCACTCTCCCAAGTGAGCCACGGGGTAGGCCCAAATTTCTATACCTTCCATAGGCACAAAAAGTTATAGGCCTAAAAAGAATGTCTGAGAGGAACTTTGGAAGGAATGTGTTGAGAAATTATCGCTTTTTCCCTCTCCTCAGCTCTCTAGGTAGACATGCTAGATTTTAAAAGCACCATACTTTATAGTTGCATAGTGTGCGAGGGTACCCATTGTGAGAATGTGCATTTATAGATGTGTCTTCTACATGCTATGATGTATTTCTCTGATACAGACATGTTTTCTCACCATGACCTCATGTAATTGCTGGTATGCTGTGAAGAGTTGGCCTTTAGATGACTGGAAAGCCATTGGTGGCAGACACAGGGCTAAACTCATGTGATCCTACCAACTGTGAGAAAATTCTGTGGTAAACTCACCATAGCACAAAGAGCAAAGAGCATTTTCTTTTTTTTTTTAAATACCATTTCGCTGCACTCTGGAGTTCAAAAATCCAAATGCTCTTGGAAGTATTAGGAAGGTTATGCCTCTGGGCACTTATCAAGACATACAAGGTGGGACTTGTGCATGTTTATAAGCATGTATGTATGAGTTTTTGTATAATTTGTATGTGCATATGTGTGGTTATGTGCCTGAATATATGTAGTTGTGTATATGTCTGTGTGTGAGTCTGTGTGTGTGTTAAGGAGAGGTTGATGAATTATTTCTTAAATGGAAATATTTTTTACTTGATGGTAATTCTAAACAATGAAATAATGAAATGATTTATTCTTAAAACTTACATGAAGAGAATGTGTTTACATATACCAACTATGCAAAAATAAGATATAGGTGATCATAAAAGTGTATGTTTAAAATATCTTTTTAGTAGTGATATCATAGATGGAATTCAAGTATCTGCTGTATTTATCTTCGAACTTTGATATGTCACTGGTTCTTTAAGTAAATTTATCAATATGGTTATTTTAAATCTCTGGTGTTAAGAGCATGGCATTAAAAGTTTCCCAAGAAACAAAATATAGAGAGCCTGTTTGTAAGTAAGCATCTCACTTTATGTCTAAGAAAAAGTTTCCTTTCCTGTGGATAGTGTTTCAAATGTAAGTTTTTTGCCATCAAGAGTAGATGTCTTGCTAATTATCATGACACTTTGGGGAAATTTTTCATTAGACAATAAAAATCAGTCATTCTTAAAGTGTGCTCTGCATCAGGATCACCTAGGAGCTTGTTAGAAACACAGATTTTCAGATCTCACCTCAGACTGACTGAATCAGAGCACCTAGGGGCGGGTCTTAACAATCTGTGTTTCAATAAGCATACCAGCTGATTCTATTGCAGGCTAAAATTTGAGAACTACTGACATATTACACAATACAGCCCTAGTAAAGGCAGACCATTACAAATGTAAGCACCTGCTTCATATACAAAGGCAGTAAGGGAAGCAAAACTTACAATGTTGAAGAAAATTACTTTAAGGATAGAGTAAATTATGAAGTTTGGTTTTCTATACAAATAGTGAAGTTATTATCGAAATTTAAATTACCCACCTCTGCAATCCATTGTAATACTTTCTGGACATAGGCAAATAATTTATTCATTAATGTCATCCTTTATTTTTTAATAATAACTTGAAAAACATACTCACTTTTTAAAACCCTTCAACAATACCTCAAAAGAAACACAATTCCGGTAAAGGTGTATTTTAGCAGCTCAGGTAAATTGCAGGGTACATGACAAAACTACAGATGAAGGGTGCCCTTTTTTATTTGCAGTTTCCCATGACCGATTATGTGAGTGTGTATTTAGGAAGTCAAAGAACAGATTTTCCAGAATGTCACCTATTTACATGTCATTCATGTGGGTAAATTGTGTCATAATGGGTAAAATTTAGGAAGTGAATAGTCATTAAAGTATGTCGTGAAATTTGAAGAAAACTAGATATAATTGATAAATATCTCTACTATTGTGTGATGAGGTATCTAAGACCATAGCAGTAATCTTTCAGATATTTAGTGTTTATATTTTTCTATATTAAAATACAAATATCTCCTGGGATTGCATGCCTGGTATCAACTAATATCATGACAATATTAACCACATAAAGACTCGTGCAAATGGAACAAAGAAAATGTTCTGGGGAATGTGAATAGTTGATTGGACAACAGGGAAAGGAAGTGGATTGTTATGGAGAAAAATGTAGGATATTTAGAAACAAACGATCTATTTCATAATTTCATGGGGAAACATGCAATATTATACTACATTGAAATTTGGGGGCATTTAATGTAAGGGATGCTGTATTTGGACCCAAATTGAAAAGAGTGGTTTATAAAATATGGTACTTGTACAATTTTTACCTTGTTTTTCAGAAAGAAAAACATTCTGAAGGTCATTCTTTTCTCCTAGTATGATTATTTTTTATTTCACTAAAATCAGTTAATTTGGAAGAGAAATGTATGAGAGTGGTTTGGTCGCAATCTCATCAGGCAATCAGACACCAGATCAACACAGCTGTTGGAACCACACCAGCTGGGAAGATTCTAGTCAGAGTCCTGTCAGTGACACAGGAGAATAAAGCATTTGCTGTTCCGTGGAGTAATACTAGCAAAACATTTATTAATTTATTTCTCCAAAATGTATTTAAAATCAGTGCTATGCTATCAAAGATTATAAAACTATTTAATATTAGTATGGGTAAGGTTTCAGCTGTTCTTAGTCTTTTCCTTCTAATGAAATACTACTTTCTTTCAAAATTAGGCATGTACAATCTACTCTTGTTCCTCTGAAACAACATATACCATATTGCATATTAAGATTTTGTGTATAATATATTTATTTGCATACAGAAATATGTATTTCTATTGTACATTTTATTTTATTTATAGAATATATATATTAAGCATACAGCATATTCCAGGAAGCTACATTAAATACGCACACAGTTCATGCTACAGCGTGCACCCTTTTAAGAGAAGCATATTCAAGAGGCATGGTATTGTATATACATGCTGCAAATATACTTTGCACATTTTCATCCAGCTTTGGGAGCTTTCCTAATCTATTTGCGACACCAGTGCTATGGTTGTTGAAAAGTATATTATCAAATTGGGGGGTGGCAACTATCAATAAACTAAGTAGGAGAAAATAAAAGTAAACTGCATTGCTAAGTAATTGTTACCATCATTTTGAATTCTCATCTTCCCCAATGTCAGATCTTCAGGATTAAAAAACAGTGAATAGACAAACAGCAGGAGTGTGTAAGAACTTCAGCTTCCACATTTCAAACCAGAAAGCTTATCCCTTGTGACATATGATATTGGTGACTTTGTCCTAACACTTGAGAGTTGACATTAAATGAAGGATGAATTGGTAAAAGGGCAACCATGTCTCTTTTCAAGAAACGAACTGGAATTTTTCATATTCTTAATCTCCTCTTCTTATGAGACCTCTCTGGAATATATACATTATTGCTACGAGGAGAGAAAAAATAGACTTGATGGATGCTCACCTTTCCAGTGAAAGCAGAGGAAATGCATCATACTGTCTCTGAAAGAAGCTCTTTATGTTTTTGAAAGGAAAAATGGCAACTCCAACAGAAACTGACCATATCAACTGCAACCATTTTGATGGCCAACTACTTCAACCTCATTTGATTAGACTCTACGGCAATCATAACCTGACATTAAGATGCTGGAAATAATGCACTATGTGCATGGTCTGGCGATTTTAGAGATATATATAATGTATGTGGCCCATGCTCCCAATCTGTGAATTATAAATAAACCACACTCAACAGGTGAGTGTTTCTGATATATTATTGGTAAGTATTACCTTTTTCAAACATGTGAGCAGTTTACATTGGTAGTCTAAAAATAATACAGGTTTATTTTCCCACTAGTAGGAGGCAAGCTCTATAAATTCCTTAAAACAGACAAGAATTTCTCCATTTTGGCACTAATGACATTTTGAGCCAAATAATTTTCATTTGGAGGGGATTGAAGGGACTGTCCTGTGCATTGCAATCTGTTTAGTGCATCTGTGGCCTCTACCCAGTAGATACCAATAGCCTTTCTCCCAGTTGTGACAAACAAAAATGTCTCTATGTCTCTACACATTGCTAAATGTCTCCTGAAGGGAGGGAATTGTCCCTGGTTGAGAACCACGGAAATAGGTGAATTCAGCAATGGTTAGTACAAATCCTTGATTACAGTCTCCATCTCTCTCTGATCATCTACCGTTTTCAGTATTCCTTCCATTTTGGGGTTCTGGTTGACAAAGGTTCAATGATGTGTCAGTCTATCTTCAGTTCCTTTTGCTATCGTGACAGTTTCTCATTCAGTAAGGTTGTGGTGGCTGTGGTGGAGATCAAGAACAGGAGGGAAAGGAAGGGGACAGCAGCAGTGGAGAGTGGGGGACAGTCTGACTCACGGTGAGCTAGACTATTAGACCCTGGATCCTGAATCCTTGACTCCAAAGGATTCATCCCAATTAAAGCCAAATCTAAATTATAACAAGACAACGAATTAAAAAGTGAAATATTTGGCATCCGATTGTTTTGTTTACAGGAAACCAAGGAGCCCATTGGCTTGATGTTCTTCCCACTCAATTGACTAATTGACTTGAAGAAATAATATAAACATAAATAAATATAGATTTAAAATGTGAAAGTTTACATTGAAGTGATTGTAAAGGAATCTATACAAACTGATGCTGTAAGTTTATACGTAGAAGATTTTGGGGGGGAATGGCTGAAGTCATTCAAACAAGAAGTTATTTTTATAAAGGATGAGTTAAGTACACATACTGTTGGCAATTTAATTCTTACTAACTTACACATTTTTTGTTGTTTCCCTTGTGCTTTTCTTTTTTTTTTTTTTAACTCTCCAGGTTATTGACATGACATCAATAAGGCAAGCCATACAAAATAACTCTAATAAATCCTAGGGTCTAATATTGACAAATTCATCATGTAACTCACATTAATATTTCTGGACAAGATATCAGAAAATGCATAAATCTAAAATGCATGATATAAAATCTGGAAAGGCATTTATAAATTTGGTTTCTATTGATTGAGCTATTTCTAGAAAATCTGATTGGAAGGCTATAGCAAATAGTGTAAGAGAAAAATATGAGGGATAAAAATAACTACTAGCTAAATGTGAATTAATATAATCATATATTTATCTGAACTACCAAATAAAAAGTTTCTACATGGACAAGATCATGTATAATGCCACCATTTAGATAATAATTCCCGACATGACTTTTTATGGTCTAGAATGAGGTGTGAGAAGAATTCTGTCAGATTCTATGAGCTCACTTGGCCTGTGTTTAGTTATCCACTAAATTTCTATCACAAAGATTACTATAATTCTATTGATAGAAGAACTTTGAATTTAAATAATCTTAGGGTGAATAGACAATTTGAGATATGGAACATGGGTTTTCAGTAAATATTTTTGAATTACCTTTTATTTCCTCCTCTGGATTATAGGTTGGTTATAGACCACCTCACTTCATAGTAATTTGAATATCATCCTTTAGCAGGCATGAAATAGAAGGTCTTATTCTCTTGGGACATTCCCAGAAGTTACTGGTGCCATGCGAGTATGTTAATCTTGTTTAGGATTCCAGCATCCTCTTCCTGCTGTTTGAGTTCATGTTTTGCAAGTTAAGATTTTATACATAGGTCAGGCAGTTTCAGGTGGAAACAGAATGCCCTTCCAGGGTTTTATTTTCTCATCTCAAAATTCATCTGGCCTTAGTAAGCTTCCTCCAACTAGTTTGACCATTACTTAATTTGATGAAACCTTAATTTTACAATGACTTGGGTTGATCAAATATGTTTATATTTTAGGTAGGCTATTTTGTTAAAATAAAAGGCTACCTTAGTAGACAACCAGATTTGTTAAAATATTTCATATAAAGGATCATAAATAAACTAAATCATTATAGGCTTTTACACCCCAAAGAGTGAAAAGGGCACAGTGGGGAGGGGTGAAGTGGCCATTTTTGTGGCTGGCTAGATTCAGTGAAAGTCCTGCAGGTATTGCCCACACACAACTTAGAATAGGGAAGTACCAAAACTAATGCCTTAACAAGGAAAAAAAATGGCGTGACCTAGTTGGGGTTTTTGTTTGTTTGCTTTCTTTTCATGGCGGGAAAAGGGAAAGGTGAAAAATAAGCATTTCTTACATTGCAGTACTCCAAATAAAACTATAACAAAAGAATAGAATATGCTTAACACTCTGGAGACCATTTCTACATCCATTTCTGATTTTCTTTCTTCTTCACCTCCCGATTGTATAGTGTCTATTTCTTTATGTTTAAGTCTCCACGTTAGATTGTAATTGTGGCATTTCATCCTCATATGGACACATGAGAACAAAAAAAAAGAAAAAAAAAGAATCAAAAAAGAAGCGAGGTTATTTTTCTTGTGCAGAGATCGATAGAATTGTAGATTCAGAAGCCCTTCATCAAGACAGTATGAGAAAGCATAGATCATTCTTTAAATCCACAATTCCAACATGTTTCTTCCATTGTCTCACTGCTCTTAAACTGACAGAGTTTATTTATAAGGTGCACGTTTCTCAAACTGGAGCATAAGCAGGATAAGCGTGTCCCTGTTGGGCTCCTTAATTGCACGTTCCATAATAAGACTATAAAGTGCAATGGCAGAGATTTTACAACTAGGAGCTCTTTTATCCCTTTATTCTTCCCAAGTTCCCCTTGACCACCTTCCTCCTTTTCAAAGATGTTTCACCTCGTCGCGCCTATGTTCTTGTAATGACACATAAGAAGGTGTTTAAAGGTTTTCTTGAAGGTGGCATTACAAAGTGCATAGCAGGCAGGGTTGATGGTGCTGTTGATGTAACAGAGCCAGTAGCCAATTGTCCACACTGTGTTGGGGATGCAGGGTGCACAGAAGGTGTTAATGAGCACCATGACATTGTACGGGGCCCAAGTGATGATGAAAGCCAGCAGAATTGCTAAGATTGTCCTGGTGACTTTCTTTTCCCGGGAAGGAGGAGGTTTCTTCTTTGCAGGCTGCTTAGTTATCTTCACAATCTTGCGGGCCACGATATTCTGTTTTTCATCTCCATTCTGACCTGAAGACCCAACTAGCTCCACGGTGGTATTAGCTGGGGTACATAAGTCACCTTTTTGGGTCTTGGTGACAATTTTGATGCATGTTTGCTTAGAGTTCTCATCTTTGGAATGGCCCAGGGAAGTGGAAACCGTGTTTTCATCCTGGGTGATTTCATCATCTCTCATATTAGAGGCGACAGCACTGACGGAGGTGGAGTCATTGGAGCTTTCTTTCTCCTCCCCCTGGACACAGTTTTCAGTCACAGCATCTCGGGGGGTTTTGCCGTTCTGGATTCTGCTGTGCTGCAGGCCATCGTCGCTGCTGGGCACGTTGTTGTTGTTTGGTTTCACAATCCTTCCTTGGACCAGACTTGGAGACACTGGATCTTGGTTGGCCACAGGCTCCTTCTTGTCCTTCTTTATCCTGCTCTTACTCGCTCGGGATATGTGCCAATAGAGCACAGTCATGATGATCACTGGCAAATAGAAGGCTGCAATGGCCGTGCCAAAGGTGACGGCAGCGTTGGAAAAAAACTGAATGTAGCATTCCCCGTCCTTCACAGTTCTCACCCCCACAATGAACTGCCAGAAGAGGATGGCTGGAGCCCAGAGGATGAAGGACAGGACCCAGGCAGCTGCTATCATCATACCTGCCATTTTCGTGGTCCGCTTGACTGGGTAGGTCAGAGGTTTTGTGACACAGAAGTACCTGTCAAAGCTGATGATGAGCAGATTCATAACGGAGGCGTTGCTGACCACGTAGTCCAGGGCTAGCCACAGGTCACACACCACAGGCCCCAGGGGCCAGTAGCCAATCACAGTGTACAGTGTATACAAGTTCATGGAGAAAACACCTATGATGAGGTCAGCACAGGCCAAGCTGAATAAAAAGTAATTGTTGACGGTCTGAAGGTGGCGGTTGACTTTAATGGAAACCATGACTAGGATGTTCCCAATAATGGTCACCAAACTGAGGGATCCAGCCACAAGGACAATAAACACCACTTCAAATGTCTTATAGGGACTGCTAAGAGCCAGGCCATTATTAGAGGAGTTTGTTGAGTTATTCATTTTGTGTTCTCTAATCAGTAGCCAAGTAGCCAAATGAACATTTAAACCTGCAGGGAGATAGAATAAAATTAACAAGTATAATATAAACACTGTTTTAAAATATACCATATTTTTTCCTTTTAAAGTGTATTCCCCCCCCAAAAAAATCTTTCTTCATTCCTCTTAGTGCTTACTGTGCCTGCTTTCCTCAATTCCCCACATAAAAGGCAATGACTTCAAATTGAGATTCAAATACCTTTTCTGGCTGGCAATAAATTTGAAATTCTTTAACATTTTGGATGTTTTCTTATCAATATATGAATATCTATCTATTTACCTGTCTATTTTCCTATCCATCTATCTACTTCATCAATCAATTAAACTGAGCATAATACTGATGAATTGAACAAAATAAATCAAAACATACTGAACCTCACAATTTAAAAATGCAAAGCTAAACAATGGAAAACATTTTTCCATTCAGAGCATTAAAGGTAATGCTGTTGAATGCTTTTGGAGGGACTCTTGGGGTAACTTCCATGGAAGGCAATTTATCTTAATCTATAACAAAATAAAATGAATATTTATATCTATATCTGCAAAATTTTAAAATGTATTAAGAAATACAGAAATGCTACATCTAGGAAATTGTCTTTCAGCCATACTCATAAAAATGTGCAAAGAGGTCTACCCATGAATGTTCATTTAGTAATACTAAATACTGTTATAGCAAAAAAAAGTTAGGAATATTAAAACTATTCACTGACATAGCCCTGGTTAAATATATTATGGGCACACTCACAGTGGAATGTTATGCAGCTGTTAAAAGAGGGATACGTGTGTGTGGGGTGTGTGTGTGTGTGTGTGTTCTGGGATTTCTGTAGAAAGTTATATAGTTAGAAGTTGATATGATCAAGGCTATACATAGATTGTTATAGAATATAATTATGTTTACATGACAAAGTGATTATATGTAATATCACATATATGTATAGATAGAAAGATATAAAGTATATATTTAAGTATAGATAGATATGCATAGATACGTATGAGATATACATAGCTCATTGAGAGGCATCGAAGAGTTTAATGAAAGGAATGATGTTAGTGGAATGCAACTCACCATTGGTGGAATTGTTTCAATAGCACTTCTCCTCAACAACACTTTCTTGCCATCGTTCATCCAATTGTGTATTCATATAATTTATTTGAACAAAATAATTTCACTATTTCAGTTATTATTCTGATGATTCTGTAATAGCTCAGGTAACTATAAGATTAGAATTCTGACTTGCTCATAAGTAGCACTTTTGTTTGTTTATTAGATAAATTTGTGGACCTTTTTGGAGTTGAGCTATACCTGTTTCATGAAATGTTATTTTTAATCAACTCTGGTTGAAACATGCCATTTATTTATTGAATGTTCTGTCTGTCACTTTGTTTCTTCATGTTCATTCAGATAAAACAAGACAATTATTTTTAGTTTTAAAAAGATTTTTTGTTATTTCCTCTGGAAAATAATGTATAATTATAACTTTATTGTTAAAAATAGGCATTTGAAATCAACTAGTTCGATTCATTATTTTATGGATTAAGAAACTGTCTAAGAGTGAATAAGAAATTTGTCCACAGTCATCTGGTTCTTGTCATAATTGGTGATAATAGTAATAAGTAGAAATTTACATTAACAGAACTTTGTAATTCTCACTGTACCTCCTTTCATATTAATTATTTGTTTATTTGTTTTTCCTCTTTCTCCTGTTCCTCCTTCTTGTTTACGATGGGCATGCATAATTTTTTTAATAAAAAATAACTAAAGTAAAATGCAATCTTAGATCTCTCAAATACATAGAATCTCACTTAATATTAACAACTATATAAAGTATATGAAACAGGTTTATATCACCCCCTTTACATGGAGACAGTTGAGGTTGTGGAAGAGGGTAAGAAACTTACCCTTAATCACCAGGCTAGTGAGTAAACTGTAACTAAACCAACGTCCTTACCTTTCAATTACTCTTTCCTGTTTGCCTTCCCTTTGGAGAATTATACTTTATCCATAATAGATAAAATTCTTAACCAGTGGCATAATGATAAATTTCAACTGGAGGTTGATAATTAAGACATATCTGTTTGAGGGAACTTGACATTCTTACTTAGGTCGAACACAGTAAATTTATGTAATATTAACATACTTAGTTGCTATTGTATTCCCTGAATTTTTAGTTATATTTGCTTGATTTTATTAATGCTGTATGTACAAATGGAAAACATCCCACTTAGAAGCAAGCACTAGTATTTAAAGGCTGGCAGTCCTTGCTCTCAGCATGATGCACAGGTTATGTAGGAACGTTTATCTTCCCTTGAAGAAAACCCCCTGCTTCTGTCAAAATCTTGCCACTTCTGCTGTTTAAATTTCTGTAAAAGTTTTTACTTCTGGTGTGGCATCATAGATTTTATTAAAACAACAATGATTACATCATCGATGAAACAACATAATAACAACAGACTAAACTATAAAGATGGCCTTCAAAGGATTCAACATCTTAATATTGCAAGTGTGTAGTAATGGTCCATTTGGTATTTTACAATTTAGCTTATGACGAAGTCCTGGAAGTACTATGGAGACTTATGAGAAGATAATTTTTCTGCCCTTAGTTCACTACTTGAGTCCTGATATATACCAGGGAGGAAGGAATCGTGATTTAATATTTTCCTTGCAAAGTTGTGAGTGCTAATCTCTGCTCTTAATTCTTTTTCTTTTAAATTTTATTTTGTCAATATACATTGTGGTTGATTAATGTTGCCCCTTACCAAAACCTCTCTCCCTCCTCCCTCTGCTCTTAATTCTTAGCTGTGTGACTGGTGAGCATGTTACTTAAATTCCAAAAGCTTAAATTTTCCTTTTTCTCAAGTAGAAATAAGAAACATCCTCTTTTTCTTTCAGAGTTGTAATAAGGATCAAAGTGAGATAATGTCTCTGAGCCATGATCTATCAATGTTAAACAATAAGTAAGTGCTATTAGTATTTGAATCTGTCAAACAGGTCTAACTGAAACACCTTTCTTAACAGTGATAAGAAAATGGTGTGTGTGTGTGTGTGTGTGTGTGTGTGTGTGTGTGTGTGTGTGTGAATGAACTAGCTTAAGAGTGGGAAGGTGTAAGGGTAGAAGTAATACTAAATTATCATTATCAATGATATTAAATTATCCATAACATTATCAATGATAAGTTATCCATAACATTACCAATAATAATCAATCATAATAATAACTAACATGTTTTGACCATAATTACTGTTCAAAGCAATTCCTGAGATGATTAATATTTTTATTTTGCACATTTTATAAATGTGGAACTAAAGATCAAAGAATTAAGTTCCTTGAGATTCAAACACAGAGCATCCAGTTCTAGCCTCTGCTACAGATATTCATTGCTCATCTGAACAGCAGTTTCATGAAGCCACAACCACTTGCCCATATACTTCAGCCTACGGCCTGCCACAAATAAGCCTATGCCCTGACATCAAGCTGAGTCCTTAGTGTAGACAACACAGTGAAGATCCTTGTGTCCAGGCCAATACTGCAGCTTTGGGCAGAACATGTTCACAATAAAGTATGGAGTAGTAAGTGGGTTTCTGCATATGAAAACATGTGACTGTTAAGACATTTTCCTAAAAGTGATCATCATAGAAATAGATCTGTTTAAATATATGTGATAAATAGCCTCTCAAAAAAGTTTTCACATCACTGAAACAAGTTCTAGATATTGACCATAAGAAATATTTCTGAATTGTTATAGAGAGAATGCTAATTAAAAATGTTTTTAAAAAATAAATTCTGCTCTACATTTAGATGCAAATGGAGAATTAAATAAAACAACTGGGATTTTCTTCCCACTCCACTCAGGTCAAGCAGGACACCTGACATGTGATAAGTACTGTCACAGGGGCAGCTACAACATAATTAGTAAGCTAATAATGAATTTATCAATGCATGAGTAACCTAAGTGCTATAATCTTTTCATATTATTTCATCAAATTCTCAAAATAACCCTGAAAAGAATTATTATTATTTCCAGTTTTACAGATGACAATGGTCAGAATGCTGGCAAGTGGTAGGGCCATGATTCAAATTTAGGTCTAACTCCTAGGATCGTGTTATTTTTACTATGTCACACTGTGACACAGAAGCTGCTTCACTAACGTTTATTAGAAGAATAAGAAAAGTCAGGAAAAAGTGAATCTGTGATTGGTAGCAAGTGGAATACAAAAAGAGAAGATATGTAATTGTATAATAAAATTTCAGAACAAGAAGAAAGTTATGAAATCAAGAGGAATTCCCATTAAGTTGAATTTGTAATTGTTTATATGTCTTTAACTTTTGTTTAAAAATGTAATCTTTGTATATATATACTTCTTACAGAGTTTGAATTTCTGTTGCTGTTGGAATACATTACCAAAAATGGCAGGGTGTCCTTTGCCCTTCCTTTCAGCCATCGAGATCTAAAAAGCAGCATGTTCACTGAGCAAACAGCAGTGATAACACATCAGCCTTGCCAGTGTTAGAGTAATATCACTACAAGCGACAGAGTAATAATAAGCCCACATTAGCCTTGTAATTATATATATAAGGGATAAACACCACAGTATGTTCTGAGATAATTAAAAAATTTGCTTAAATAACATTATGCCTAGATATATAGCTTTCAGTAGAAAAGTGTGATAGAAAACATGAAAAATATAAGGATTTTACAATATGGCAATATGAGGAAATAGAATATCATTGGAAACAAGACCACCTACTGAGAAACTAGCAGCTTATTTTTAATTTTACATAATATATTTACAAGTACATATATTGTATAATAATCTGATGAACGACATTCTCACTGAAATGTTTCCTGACATGGGAGAGATGACCATTGAGGTATATAATCTATATTCTGTCTTAGATCTTTTAAACATTCAGTTCATCCCACCAACTTATAAACAGCATTGGTACAGGTATTAAATAGGCTTTGAGATTGTTATCAATAATCAATCACTCCTGCATCAATGATGCTAGAGAGAGAAAAAAGGAGAAAAAGAGAATTGGGGAGGGATTTATTTAAGGAAGTTTTGGGGAACAAAGGTCCCTTTCCCCAAAGAAAGGTCTCATTGTGCACAGTTTTGATATTGATGCAGCTGATGATAACATAATTTGCTTTATTATAATGACCCTTACAAATCTTGGATATCTTTAAATTTTACTTATAAATGAAAGAGTCTTGGCCTGGGGCTCAGGAGACAGTCTGGCCCTCACAGTTGACAATATAGCTGACATTTCACACTGTGAGTGCTTTGACATCATGCAGAACTGGAGTAAATTTCCACTTTTTTCCCTTGTAATTGGGTTTTCCTTTGAGCCAAGCAACATTTCATAAGTCATTGTACATGTATAGAGTTTTTTATGAGCTTCTGAATCTCCCTACAAAGCCATTGTGGTGGTGGGGCGGGAGGGGGGCAGTGGTACAGGGAATAGTGATGGCCCTGCTGAAAAATTGGGGTTTTCTCTGTTTCTTTTCCATTCCAACATATCTTATTGAATTCCTGTTGTGAGCAGATCCTCCTTTGCCATCAAGGGATGTGGAGGATGGAAGTGAAGGAAGAATTGGTGACCAAACAAAATATAGTACATTCTTGTTGACAAGGAACTTAAAATCTAGGGGAGATACAAATTGCTGATGAAATTTCCAGTTATCTAGAACAACTCTGGGCCAATGTTATGACAATTGCCAAGGCTAAGAATATATGGCAAAAGGCTGGTCAAATAGGGTGAAATAAATATAGAAGGCTCCCTGGAACCTTTCCTAAACATTTCTATTTCTCCTCTCCTCTCTTTCTCTTTTCTTCCTTCCACTAACCATTTGCTTGTGTCTGACATTTTTATATATTTTTTATTGTTCTCAAGATAGTGCAATACACTGGTGGTGGGTGTCTGCTCCAGTGCACTGAGCCTAACAACCTGTCAGCTCAGAAACACTGAATAAGACTTAGCTATTTACTCACCTATACTGAGTTTTTCATTGTGTCTGAAAAGATGTATCGAAAATATTCTGGAAGCAATGAGTTAGTTTTTCCCATTTAGGAAACTTCAGCACAGGACGTCAGACTTTACCAGATACGTATTATGTAAAATATTTGGAAAAAGAAAGACACACTGAAAGCCTTTTGCATTTATCAAGCTGCACACTGAAGTTTCATGCACATTACTATATGTAAGTTGTGCTTTCGTAAAAAAAGAAAAAAAATACAAAAGCAAATGATAGAAAAGAGTGAAAGTAGCTGAAACAGCAATCTGATCCTTACATCAGTACAAATAGAAGAAAATTCACGAATTTTTTTCAGTGTAAAAAAACCCTCAGAATTATGCAAGGACTTATTACAGTGTAAACATGCTTGCTATTTTGGCTGCCTGTCAAACATAATACTATTCTTAGTGATGCTGGCACAAACTTCGAGTCCTTGTCAGCCAAGCTATCTTTTCTCATCTTCAAAACACATTCTTAAGACCACTCACCCTCGAAACATTTCATTGCTAACAGGGAAAATGGCACAGAATTGATTTAACCACGACCCTTTTCTTTCTCCCAATATCCATGGCACACTTTAGTTATTTGTTTATACCATATGCCTCCTGCCAAAAAGAAAAAAGAGGTCTGGATAATTATAAACAGAATGAAGCACAGAAAGACCCAGCTTTTTGGCTTTTTAAAATGAAATTCCATCTGAGTAAACATTGCAGCATTCATCCTTTTCTGCACCAGGAATTTGACAGAACTCAAATATTGATGATGAACGTAATCTAGTCAATGGTGCTGACTAAATAATGTGCTCTAGAGCAAATAGCAGCAAAAGTGGAGAAAGTCCTTTGTCTGAAAGTTGTTATGTCCTCACAATGAGGAGGAGTGAAAGGAAAATGGAAGCAGTTCTCAGAGAGCTACCGAAAATTGTGTATGATTAGGCAGCTGTATTTGAATCAATGTCTATGTCTGTCTTACCATCTTCAGAAGCTGGAAATGTGTCTAGCTGGCTTTTTTATTTTGTTTTGTCTTGTTGTTTTTTTCCCCTGAAATAGGCAGGCTTCTGGTTTAATAACTCTAAATTAGTTAATTCATTGCTTTGAATTAAAAATATGAATCAAATTTGCAGAGGAATTGAAACTCGTTATGACTGATAGAAAATTCTAGAATGCAAGCTGTCATTCTAGAGAAGCAGAGCAATTCCAAACAATGCACCCCTTTAGGGATCCTTTTCAATGGCACGCATGCCTTCCTTTGGAAGCTGGGACAGAGCACATGGCAGCATGGAGCTTTGGATAGTAGGTCAAGGACAGCTTTGAAGAGAGGAATGAAAATCAGTTTAGAAGCAGAGAGAAGCTAAAGAAGAAGGTAATATTTTTCCTCTGAAGAGTAGACCAGGATAGATGAGATAAGAATAAATGGGATCAGATGTTGTGAAAAGATTTGAAGGTGTATATAGGAGTGAAATTTCTTCTGAGTATAAAGGAAACAAAAACCCAGGTAGTGCATCTTGTAACAGGTAAGTAGAGACAAGGACACTTAGTTGTACTTAGGAATATGTATTTATTTTAAGTGTATCTCTACTTAGGTTTGCATTGCTTATGAAGATAAAGGAAAGGTTAATCAATATATGTGTCACTCTTTCCATCAAAATGCACGTTTATGTAAAAAGTAAAGATAAGTGCATTGCGTTTAATAGACATAATTTTACTGATTATCATCTCATAAAACACATGCACATATAAGTGTAAGCTTAAGAGACACTCACATTCTAGGGGAGCAATCCCTAGAATGTAGGTATAGAGTCCAGAGGAACTAATTCACCTTCATAAGGTTAACACTTGGGTCCTCTAATGTTTCAATGACAAAAATGACAAAGGCCTCATATGATTTATACCAGATCCAATGAAACTTTAAAAATAAAAATGTAATGAAGTATAGAGAGTAATGGGCAGCAACTATTTTTATTGTTTCCAATCGAAAGATGAAATGACTATTTCCCCTGAGTCTGATTGCAGCCTATTTCTAGAACTGAGCAAAATGACCGCAGTGTTATCCCACTAAAACTTGAAAAAATGAGACCATGGAGAAGATTAAAGTCTTCACTAAATGATCCAAGGGCAATTGAGATGAGGAAACATAAAAAGCTGCATCAACTCAGCAAAGATTTTTGTATCAAAGCACTAATTTAGAGTTAAAATGAAGCAAGTTGATTAGAGAGAATAAGGAGGTTTATGTGGTAAATCAGGGCACTCAACTCTCCTACCTGCATGAAATAAAACCACTTCTTGCTGATAACCTCAGTGGAACCAAGCACTATGTAATATATGTGGTATATGTCATCACATGCTGCTTTAACCCTCTCTTCCTCAAACCCTCTTCCCACGCCATTATTTCAAACCTATCTAAATATGTAGATATCTTGACCCTTCTTCAACTCTGGACTCTACAAACACTTCAAAAAATTATATCTCTCATTCAGACTGAGCTATAATTACAAAGCTCTAATCTTTACCCTTCCCCAGGATGCAGGTTCCATGTTGATTGAGCCCACTGTGAAAGATAAGACCAAAAATGTCACTTCCTTTCTTAGACTATGTTATCTTGACTCAGAAGTGTCCCCAGAACACTTTGTCTGCCTCCATCTCCACTCTATCATCTAGTAAAAAATAGTTACGTTTTGAGCAATTCATACATAGAAATATTTAAATACAATTTCTGCACCTAAGTAATGCCTGAGAAGGGAAGATCTTCCCATCAATAGACGGTAAATGGATCAGGACTTGTCCACAAATCTATTAGGCAAAATGTTTTTTCCTTGACACACAATTGTACGACCATCAGAAAAGCAGCTTTAGCATGCATTCTCTGCTGGGACAGGAATATCCATTGCTGGACTTCTAAGAGAACACACCAGAGTAGGATTCTGTAAATAATTATCTAACCCCTGGAACACCACAAAATGCAAGGAAATAGGAAGCCAAGAGAATTCTCACCTAATCATTGTGTGTTGTGTGTGTGTGTGTGTGTGTGTGTGTGTGCCAAGTGTGTTAGTTGAGGAGGAAGGGATAATATCACGTATGAGAGAAAAAGAAAGAAAAAATGTCTCTGTTCTTAAGAAGGTTATAATCTAAGAAAAAAATTCTCATGATATATCAGTGCAACTTGACAACATGCTCTACAATTCACACAACTGGACTGCTGCAAGCAATCAGGGAAGCTTGGAGTGACATCTACCTCTTGGACTCTTCCTCTTGTGGGAGAGAGCTGCAAAGGCTCATTGGGCCCAGATATCCTTCTGAGAACTGCTGTTTTCTGGCTCTATACGGGTGCTCTAGCTCTTCTTTTTGCAACTTTTATACACAGATACTACAATGCAATAGATAAAGCTTTGGAGTTCAACCTGAAACTGAAGCCCATCTCTGTTATTTTCTAGTTGTGTGAACTTGAATCTGTTGAATCCCTTCCCACATCTAAAAAGATGTAAAAGAGGTTGGAAATAAAATCTATCATTCGCAATTTTTAAAAAATGTACATACAGGCTCCTAGCAGGCTCCTAGTAGGTGTACAGTAAGTAGTCACTGTCATTAAGTTTGTTATAATCAAACAGGTGGTTCTAACCAACAAGTAGAGTATTTTTAAAAAAAAGGAAACAAAGAATAAGGAACAAAGCATGCACTCTGTATTTCTCCCCCAAAATAAGAAAATAATTTGAAACAATTTTTATTTTATGCGTCTATGTCATTTTTATTATTTGCTTCCATTTATTTTAACGATTCCACAAATCTTACTATCAATCTATGGTATCCTGGCCTATATGTTAAAATGATTTAGCATCTTAAATGTAAACTTCAAGAAACATCAATTTAAAAATTAATAACTAATTCTCTTTCTAACCAAAGGATCAGAAGGCCACAGACAAGTGAACCTCTAGTTAAAATTCTTGCTGTAGATCCATGAAAGATTTAATGATTATAAACTTATATTTTAGCTGGAAAGAAGTTTATTTTGATGAAGATGATCTTTCTGAGGGACTAAAGAAAAATTTCTAGCTTTCTACAAATTTCGAATACATCCTGAAACTGAAAGTGAG
Organism: Galeopterus variegatus; assembly: GCF_000696425.1. Lineage (NCBI taxonomy): Eukaryota > Metazoa > Chordata > Mammalia > Dermoptera > Cynocephalidae > Galeopterus > Galeopterus variegatus. The sequence goes on along the minus strand of NW_007732458.1, from coordinate 31,643 downwards.
ATTTCTTGTTGAAAAACAGAAAAATAGCAAAATTTCACTCTATGACAAATTGTAAATGCTTAGAGCATGGACTATGAGTATACATAAAATTAATTTGTGACTCACATTTACCATATCATTCTAAGTCCTGTTTTCAAAGAAACGACTATTTTTAAAATTTCATTTTAGCAAGTTTGCTAATTGAAAGAAAATGCCTTGACACACACACACACACACACACACACACACACACACACGAGTGTTCATTCTGCCAAATGCCAGTTTTCTTAGGGGGCTTGTCTCATGCTTTATTTCTCTTGACAACTCCAATCTCTTTATTTAAACCCTTTTCTTCTACATGTTTGTTCTCTCTCTCCCTCATCTGTCCTATCTTTAGCAAGTGTGGCCAGTAGTAGATGGCATAGGTTTTCTGAACAACTACCAAGAAAGAACCATTTCCCGATCTCTCAGGTCATGTTACTCTTCTGCTGTGACTGGCTAGGAGTAAGAACCTTAATTTATAATATAGTGACCACAAACTGTTTATCTGGGAATATTATTGTGCAGACAGCAGGCATAGCCTCATCATCCTAGAATCGAGGGGTCATAATTAGGTTAGAGCTGACCTCCAATGTCAAGACAAGAGACACAGATCTACTGTAGTGATATTCCTTTGGTGGTAAGCTGGCTCCCCACAACCTGCTGAGCAGGCCCCCTGCAGTGTGCCATGCCCAATTCTCACCATAACCCTGGATATGAGGTCTATGCATTCTTCAACCAGCCTGTACGCTCGTTCATGTGTGGCTGTTGGGATGGGAATACTTAGCTGAGTGTTCCAAGGATAGACGCATTTGTAGGATGCCTCTTCGTTCCTGTTCTTCATGAGAAAATACCCTCAGCTCTGTGTCTGCATTTAGGAATGTAACTTGTGAGCAGCCTGCTCTGTTCTTCCCTTGTTTGGTTGCTTTCAAAACCCACTGTAAAGCTGAAAGGTAACAGCTTGACCAGCTTTGTTAAATGCTTTTTTTTTTTTCATTTTGGTATTGTTATTAAAAGAACAAATCACTGTGTCCACAAGGCTGACCTCTTTAAACAAAGAATAAACTAGTAAGTCACAGTGGTACAGCCCTGTCAAAAGGGGGAGGAGGAAGGAGCTAGATCATAGAAATACGAAAAGCAGGTCTTGTGGGGGGCACGGATGATGAAATGAGGTAGGAAGATTTTTCATTATCTTTGGCACAATGCCGAGAACATCTTCAAATTTCCAAACTGTGTTTTAAAATAAAGATTCGGAGCCACTTGAATAAAGTTAAATTTCTGTTTAGATATAATTCCACGTTTTACAGCCAAGTTTTTAACACCCACCCTAAAGCTAGCTCCTTTATTCTTAGCATGAACAGCACACTCCTTCTTAAACAAAAACAAACTTAATGGGTTTATAGAACTCAAACAATATTTTTATATACTGAGGCTAAATACATTAGAAAATCATGAATTACTTTCAATAAAATACAAAAGACTGTAAAAGCCAGAGAGTAAGAAATCAAGAAAGGTCGTTTTGGTTACATGCATTTTAGTGCTCAGGGTTTGGATGGACAATGAAGCAAAAAGGTGGATTGTAACTTGAAGGTAAATCAAAGCAGAAAAACAGAAGTGATATGAAGCAAAGGAGGATGAAGGGAGGTCGTTAAAAATATTTGATTTAGTTGCTTTCCTTTCCTTTTCTTTCTTTCTTTTTCTTTTTGTTTAGGATGAATTATGAAAGGCTGTAGCTGAAGAGAACACACTGGTGAGTGAGGGTCTGAAGATTTAAGAGCAATGGTTACCACCAGTGAGCAAGAGCTTAAGGTAGGAGGGGACAATGGCATCTGCAGGATGTGGGGAGAGAATGGCCCCAGAGTTAGTCCTGCAAATAGAAGGGCAGGGGTTAAGGATGACACTAGATGCAATTAGTTTTACACATATCAAGGAGCAGGGTGTTTGGGAAACTTCTTAAAGGCTGTCTATTGAGGATGAGGAGGACAAAGTACATCAGAGGACGTAAGGAGAAAGGGAGACTGGGAACTCTCAGGCAGTGAAGGCTGCTTAAAGTCAAAAAGTGTAACAAGCTATTGACATCAGTGGCCAGACTGGCAGCAAGAGCCATCTCATTGATAGGGATCTTTGGCTGGATTTTAATTTCTGATCATCCATCATCATGGGTTAGACCCTTGCCTCTCTCTGGATTCAAGCCATGGCTTGACCCACGTATCTTCCAGCTGTGACTTGTGTATCTGTGGTAATGCTTGTGGACAACCCCAAACTGAAGACTGGACCCATAAGCCCACTAAAAAAACTTTAGTAAGTTTCTTAAATTCTCCAAGAGTAAGTTTTTTCATTGTTTATGCTGTGATGAAACCTGCTAAGCAGGTAACTAATTTTGAGAATTAAACAAAAATTACGCTCACAAAGGGACTCATAGACATAAGTAAAAGCTTAAGGCTGACTGGCTAGATCAGGAATAGAAGTAGAAAGAGAAATTACTTTTACAGTTTGTAAAATCGTCGACTGTATGATAGGTCTGTTTGAAATGCCATTTTAGTACTTTCTTATGTTTAGAAAACATATTTGTGAATTTTTTAAGCTCAGGTGAATTGCACAGATTTGCTCTACTTACTCCATACAAAAACAGTGTTCATAAAGTTACAACTGTTCACATTCAAAAAATCACCATTTATTACTGGAAACTGTACATGTTTATAATGAATACATTTGATAATAATTATCTCTTGTTCACGAACATTATCTAGAAATGGATCCATCATCGTCAGAGAGTGGAAGACTCACCTGCTGTCTGTTCAGTTTACTTCAATGTAGAACAAATGACAATAGACTATAGATATCCAGAGCAAAAACGTGTCATGTATGACTTTGGTTTAAGTTTTAATACATTTTTGAAATATGAGAAATAGTAAGCAGCATTTTTATTGACGACTCAAGTGATTTCTAATTTTAGCTTATATGCTGAAAGCAAATAAACAGGGAAAAAAGGGGGAGTTTGAATTAGTAATAGTGTCCATAGGCCAATTTAATGACTACATTAAGTAAACCTACCAAGCGAAATAAGCCTCAGTCCCAAATTATTGAATTATCTAAGTTGGGTTTTCCTATAATTTTAAGGTTCTACACTCACTGCCTGTAAAGGCAGCTGAATGAACCCAAGTGCATTTCCCTGTTGCCCTTACTGTCCTGCAAACCAGCTTTTGGCTCTCTTAAATAACTGGTAGATGGTCCTATTTTTTCTCCTCCTGAGCCACTGTGTGTGCATGTTGTATTTTTTAATTTGAGACTTTGGGGACACTATCTGAGAGGGGTTTTATTTTGAACCTGTTTCATGGGAAAATTAAAATGCTTAATTATGCAAGAGGGTATCTTCTTCAGGAATTCAAGCAGACTGACAGCAGACTGGTGGGCCACCCACAACACCTCTCCAGTTCTCACACTGATCTGTTTGTTTTTAAACAGTGGTGTTAGTCTAAAATTAGGGAAAAAGCAGGGGTCTGTGATTTTAAAATATCTGCATTCTCATCCAAAGATGCTACTTAACCTCTCTGAGTTTCATTTTTGCTTTCTGTGGCAGTGAGGACGTTTGACTCTAACATCTCTTTGAGCTCTAAAAGAGTTCTAGGATTCTAATTTTACTCTAATTGTCTCAGGAGCCATATTATGATGACTGAGAGGTCAGAAGTATTGTCACTCATTTCTCCCTTATATCTGCATTTTCCTAATATTGTGCCCTGTTTGCCTACAAAAAGGAAACGACTCCAGCTCTCTTGAATTATACTATTGGGCCTTGCTGGCCTTACTGAAGAGGCCTCTGCTTTGTGTCAGCTGGTTTTCTTTGTCATTATTTCAGTTCCTCCCACCCCCAATATGCTGGTACATCTCAGCTTCCTCCTGTGACCCTTCATCCATGCAAGCCTGAAAATTAGATTCAAATTGCTATCTGTATCTTCATTTCACTCTCAATATGGAAAACATACAAGCATGAACTAATTCTCTCAATCTAGCTCCATATTTACCTATCAACTCTTAAAAAAGAGGCTTTTGCACTGGAGCAGATATTATATATTAGAGAAGAAAAGTAATTTACTTGGCAAGTTCATTTGTGTATTCTCTTGAATGTCATAGTAAAGGTTTGTCCTTGGGATAAGGGTGTTGTTTTTACCCACTCTGACCTCTCTGGCTGTCTGGTTCCTCAATTAATTGACATCTCTGCACCAGTAATTTCATCGGTAAAGGTTTGTCCTTGGGATAAGGGTGTTGTTTTTACCCACTCTGACCTCTCTGGCTGTCTAGTTCCTCAATTAATTGACATCTCTGCACCAGTAATTTCATCGTGATTTAGTGGACAGACTAGAAATAGTCAACCAATGACTTACATGCTTGTTTTACAGCATCACTGTAATCCCTGCCTAGGTTGCTCTGCAAGGGGGAGGGAAATAAAGGGAAGGCCCCCTGGAGAGAATGTGTTTAACATATGTAACAATTTTCAAATTGTAAAGAAGGGTATTTTTCATAATTTCCATTGGAAGCCTGAAATTTGAACAAAATTCCAAAGATCAGACAAGAATAAATTGGCTCTTGTATTATGTTTTGTATTATAGAGCAGAATTCCATGGCAAGGATGTGTGCATTGAGTCTCAACCAAAAATAGTGTTTTCTTTTTAATTTAAAAGACACATAAGATTTCTTTACAATATTGTTTTTGCTCTGCTTACAAATTTTCCTCTGCTACTGGATATTAAAAAGTAAAAATTATTTTGAATTTCTCTTTCTAATTAGGACATTAGAGAAGTAAACCAAAAAAAAAAAAAGAACTTGAATCATTCATACTTGACCCACAAGAGTTATCCCCTTTACTTGACCCTTCAACAGATTTTTTCTTCTAGCTACTTTCAAGGGATGAAACAGTGAATAGTATTGATTAGTTTTCTGTTGTTAAAGACCTTATAGCATGGTTGGAAGCACCTGCGAACTTTTACTACCGTTGAAATCTTATTGTGTATCTTCCTACACGCATACATGAGCATGCAATATACTCATCCACAGACACATATTTAAAGGTTTTAGATCACGTAGTGATATCAGTGCATTGTCTCACTAGGCCCAGAAAGGGATTTGAAAGGGCCAGAGAAGGAGGCTGGTATAAGTGAACTACTGCACTCTGTATTGCTGGTAGGCCTCGGACAGGAAGAAAACCGAGCACCTGTCAGCTACTCCACTATCCAGCTCCAGCGGAGATGGGAATGTCGACACCGAATTGTCAGATATTTGGAATTGTAAAAAAACACAGGAAATCCAGATTTTTATGTGTACTCTCCCAATTATTAAATCTTGCCTCAAAGTTATAAAATATTGACAAATGAGCAAAACATGTTTATGGACATATTTGGCCTGCCAGCCCATATTTTATGATCTTGGGCATTTACTGGGTTATGATATTTTCAAATAAAGATAATATGACATTAGATAATCTTCTAATGCATCATTTTAACGAGTACATGACATTTAGTTTTATGGCCATACTATAACTTCATTAAGTAATCTTCTATTTGTGACACTTCAGTCATTTCCAGTTTTTCACTCTAGTAAAAATTGGTACAGCAAATTTTCTTACGGATGATTTTTTTAAAAATAGATCTCTGATTGCTTTTTTAGGATAAATTCCTATACATTGGATTATTGGCCAAGGTTATATACACTGTTTTGAGAGTAATATCCCACCAGCAATTAATGATTATGTTATTTTCCTATATCTGGTAACAAAAATAAAAATTCTTTAAAAATAATTTGCAAATTAGATAAATAAAATATTGATTTGTGAAGTTCTATATTTTTCATGTTATTGACCATTGGTATTTTTTATTTGCCCTTTTTCTTTTTACAGCAGATTTTTTGGCATGTGTTACATCTATTGATATTTAACTTCATGATATCACTTAAAATTACTTACTCCATTTCAAAGTAAATATATAATGATCATTTCTTTTAACTATTTCATATATTTTGTACTTGAAACCATAATTTATATGGACTATATTTAGAATAAGGTATAAAGAGACCTAATATTATTTTTTTCCAAAGAGTGTAGTCATGAAATATTTATTGGACAATTTACACTTTCTCCACAAATTCGAAAACTGGTTCTATCATCTACTAAATATTTTCATATATTTAGGTCTATTTTAGAACTTTCCATTCTAGTGCATTGTTTTATTTGTCTATTCTTGCACCAGTAACATTATTTTTCTGTTGTTATATTAAAAAATATATAAAAGCCTTAATTACAAGTGTCAATTATTAGTGTTTAATTTTTAGTTATCTTTATTATATTTTCATGATATTTTATATAAACTTTAGAATATTTTGTGAAACCTCTTATCCTTATGGAATTTTTATTTAATTATTATAAATTGATTTTGGAAAATTAACTTGATTATGTATTGAGTATTTACATCAAAAAATATTTTCCATTCATTCAAGTTCTCTCTCTTATCCCTTTGTGATGCCTTGTAGTTTTCTTCATATAAATATTTGTTATGAAATTTTTATAGATTGTGTTTGTGTATGTATACTTGTATATCTTGCTAAGATTGACTTTACTTACTTTTAATTGCACAATTAATGGAATCTTTTGGCCACTGCATTTCTAATTGTAATGTATGCATATGTATATAATTTATATAGACTATAGGGGATTATTAATTTTGTTTTTGGCCATGTCTACATCATCTGTATAGAATATATTAATATATGAAAAATATTATTTTATATTTGGTCACTTTCCATGTATAAATAATTGATCTATTAATTAAAATTTATGCTTGTATAAAATTATGCTTATATATTTATTAAAGTTTATCTTTTTTTTTAAGTTCATCTTTTTCCATAGCTTTCTCACCTCTAAATAAGGATTGCTGCAATAACTTGGATTAAAATTTATGCTTGTATAAAATTATGCTTATATATTTATTAAAGTTTATCTTTTTTTTTTAAGTTCATCTTTTTCCATAGCTTTCTCACCTCTAAATAAGGATTGCTGCAATAACTTGATAGGTATTCTCTCACTTCCAAGTTTATCCCGTATAGAACCGAAAGTTTTCCAAAATAATGAATATATCACCTAAATTTGAATAGCCCCTCTTTTCTATTAAACAAATGTTTTCAATCTGTATTCAGCTGAGATCGTATAGGATAGAGTCCCATTCATAAGTTAGTCTTTATCAATAATCTAATAATTATGACAATTATTTTAGTAAAGGCAATAATGCTAAATGTGTTTCTTTGTTGGAAAGAAACAGAAGACAATTTAGAGATTGAATACTGTATAACGAAATACAAGGGTATTTCAGAAAGTTCAGGGGAAGATTAATATTATCTTTTAATTGTATTTTTCCATGAACTTTTTTTTTTTTTTTTTCCTTTTTGTCTTTTTTCGTGGCCGGCAACGGATCGCAACCCTCAGTGTCGCGCCCGTACCAGACCGGAACTGGCAACGGGATCGCAACCCTCGGTGTTGCTCCCGCCCCTCGCTCAGCCAGTGAGCGGCTGGTCTGTATGTGGGATCCGAACCCTCGGCGGGAGCACCACCGCGCTTCCCAAGCGGCGCACTATAGCAGTGCGCCACCGGGCCGGCCCACCATGAACTTTTTGAAGCACCCTCGTATATACTTCTGTATCAAATGAGGAATTGATCTTGCTTATGTAGTGTAGCTCTGCAAATTAAATGTGAGGTGAAAACAATATTTTTAAGGCAAAGACATAGCATTGGTGTTATGTTACAATGCAAGAGCAACTCAAAAATAACTTTCACATGAAATAACCACTAACTGTCAGTAATCATGGACACAAAAAACATTACTGACTCTTCTAAATCATCATTGATATTTGAGCTCTGACACTTTTGTCTATAAAAATGACAGGTTTATTTTTGCTTTAGAATGTTCCCTCATTGTCCCTGAGGTCTGTCACTTTGTGATGGGGAGGTCAGGAAAGGGGTTGGAGCATGAGAGCAGGTACAGGCAGAGAGCCAGAGAGAGCATTTGGAATAGCAAGGTCCTGATTTCACCTTTCATGATTAGTCTTCTGCATTTACATGGCATCACCACAACCATGTGCAAGCATGATTTAAACAATGCAGCAGAAACATTTCTTTTTTTAGAAAAAAAAATATATATGTTGATTGAATTTTTTTACTTTTCATTTGGTGTCTATGACCTCTATGTAGACTGAATTCACAAATGCTTTCTTCAAAAAAAAAATAGATTCGGGCATGAAAAGCATTTTTCCCCCACCTTACCTTTTTCCCCTTTGCTTGGAATTGGATTTCCTTGATCATAGAACTTTGGAATGAGTCTAAAGACTAATGTGTATGAAGGCTTTTTTAAATTGATGAAATAGCATCAAAACCATACACCTTTCCCATTTCCATGTTCTTCCTATCCTTCAGTGAGAAACAGAAAGCCATCATGCTGGAGTTGTCTGCTTTCCCATCCATGGTTGCCCATGGCCTTCTCTGTACACCTGCTATAGGTCTGTGGCTTCACCTGCAAGAGTTTGTGCATGTGCACTGCCTTGCATCTCTCTCTACAGACCCCAGGGAACTCATATTGAGAAGAGCTAACAGTTTCTGAATCTCTAAGTAATAGGCCCAATGTCAAGGGTGGATTATTTTTATCCTCACTTTTGTTGGTAAGAAAACCAAGGCAGATAAGGTGAGTAAGTTTTCCTATGCCAGCCAGCCAATGGTGGTCCTCAGACTTGAAGTCAAGGGGGTCTTGTAGCAAAGCTTTTGCTCCCGATCATGCAAAATTCTCACTTGTTGGAACAGAAATATGTTTACCTGCTCCCTCTGTCTCTGTTTCCATCTCAGTGTGTGTGTGTTCTGTGCATGTGTGGCGATACAGTTATAACTCAATTCTATAAATAAAAACACCACTCAGTGAATTGGGCTTACTATAAGTGCATCAATATCTACTATGTCTGTGTGAATGTGATGGCTAATTTTATGTGTCAACTTGGTCAGGTCATAATCCCAGTTTTTTAACTGAACTTGAACCTAGGTATTGCTGTGGAAGTATTTTGTAGATTGTGGTCAACATCAACAATCAATTGAATTTAAGTAACTGAGACTGCTCTCAATAATGCAGGTGGGCCTCATCCAATCAGTTGAAGCCTTAAGAGCAAAACTAAGGTTTCTCGGAGAAGAAAACTTACTTTAAGACTGCAGCATTAACTCCTGCTGAGTTTCTAGCCTGCTGGCCCGCCCTACAGATTTAACACTTTCTAGTCCCCACAACTGCATGATCCAATTCCTTAAAATGAATCTAGATATATAGACAGACAGATACATAGATGATAGATAGATGAGTCAATCCTTGTTATTCATGGTAGTTATGTTTGATAAAATTAACATAAACACTGAATTTGTGGATATTTCATCATTTTTCCTTGGGGGAATATAAGATCAGGATTAGAAAATTTTGAAAAATAAAAAAAATTTCAAAAACTCAAAATTTTGACATATTAAGCCATGTATTTAAGGTGGAGTGTGGAAGCTGTTTCTGATAAGTTGGACCAACTTGATTTTGAATAGCCGCTATACCTTAACATATAGCTTGTCTCTGGCCTGTGGTTGGTCTATTTAAGCTGAAATTAATAGAAATGTCCTAACCTGACAACCTAGATTAATTGATATTTTTAAAATCATAAGAATATCTGATATTCAATTTGACCTGACATATTTACCTTTCCAAAGACTTATTGTGACTTCATAGTATCTTAATGTTATATCTATAAAATGTATTAATTTATTTATTTAAGAAAATTATTGAGCACTTACTATATGCCAGGCATTGGGTGCTGGGGATACACTCTCGATCAGGTAAGATCCAGAACCTGCACTCATGTTGCTAACAACCTGGTAGAAAAGAGAGACAAGAAATGTATGGTAAACAGTAAAAATAATTATAATTTGCCCTTAAACGGGAAAATAGAGCATATTAATCTTTATAAGAACAGAACTTGAACTGGGATTACTGGAAGAAAAGTCTTCTGGGGCCCAAGTTAGAAATTAAAACTTGAAGTAGGTGCACCTAGAACTCATCAAGACAAAGCTTTACTTCATCAGGAACACCAGAAGACTGGCATCTCACCCAGGCCTGGGAGTAGAATCCCATGTATTAAAAAAGAAGCAACTCTGAGAAACACAGTCTAAGAAAAGGCCTGCAGCCCAAAGAAGTGTGATAATAGGAGGTTTTACAGCCCTGGCTCTAATTAAGAAATAGGAATTGGTGATCGTATACATGATACAGAGTACGTTTGCTAAATTCCCTCACACAGAATCATTGAAACTGATTATGCATATAATTCCATTAGACATGGCAGAGGAAAGATTTCCATCTAA
>NW_007732458.1:0-21207 GCF_000696425.1 Galeopterus variegatus | reverse complement strand
GGTCTGTATGTGGGATCCGAACCCTCGGCGGGAGCACCACCGCGCTTCCCAAGCGGCGCACTATAGCAGTGCGCCACCGGGCCGGCCCTCCATGAACTTTTTGAAGCACCCTCGTATATACTTCTGTATCAAATGAGGAATTGATCTTGCTTATGTAGTGTAGCTCTGCAAATTAAATGTGAGGTGAAAACAATATTTTTAAGGCAAAGACATAGCATTGGTGTTATGTTACAATGCAAGAGCAACTCAAAAATAACTTTCACATGAAATAACCACTAACTGTCAGTAATCATGGACACAAAAAACATTACTGACTCTTCTAAATCATCATTGATATTTGAGCTCTGACACTTTTGTCTATAAAAATGACAGGTTTATTTTTGCTTTAGAATGTTCCCTCATTGTCCCTGAGGTCTGTCACTTTGTGATGGGGAGGTCAGGAAAGGGGTTGGAGCATGAGAGCAGGTACAGGCAGAGAGCCAGAGAGAGCATTTGGAATAGCAAGGTCCTGATTTCACCTTTCATGATTAGTCTTCTGCATTTACATGGCATCACCACAACCATGTGCAAGCATGATTTAAACAATGCAGCAGAAACATTTCTTTTTTTAGAAAAAAAAATATATATGTTGATTGAATTTTTTTACTTTTCATTTGGTGTCTATGACCTCTATGTAGACTGAATTCACAAATGCTTTCTTCAAAAAAAAAATAGATTCGGGCATGAAAAGCATTTTTCCCCCACCTTACCTTTTTCCCCTTTGCTTGGAATTGGATTTCCTTGATCATAGAACTTTGGAATGAGTCTAAAGACTAATGTGTATGAAGGCTTTTTTAAATTGATGAAATAGCATCAAAACCATACACCTTTCCCATTTCCATGTTCTTCCTATCCTTCAGTGAGAAACAGAAAGCCATCATGCTGGAGTTGTCTGCTTTCCCATCCATGGTTGCCCATGGCCTTCTCTGTACACCTGCTATAGGTCTGTGGCTTCACCTGCAAGAGTTTGTGCATGTGCACTGCCTTGCATCTCTCTCTACAGACCCCAGGGAACTCATATTGAGAAGAGCTAACAGTTTCTGAATCTCTAAGTAATAGGCCCAATGTCAAGGGTGGATTATTTTTATCCTCACTTTTGTTGGTAAGAAAACCAAGGCAGATAAGGTGAGTAAGTTTTCCTATGCCAGCCAGCCAATGGTGGTCCTCAGACTTGAAGTCAAGGGGGTCTTGTAGCAAAGCTTTTGCTCCCGGTCATGCAAAATTCTCACTTGTTGGAACAGAAATATGTTTACCTGCTCCCTCTGTCTCTGTTTCCATCTTCAGCCAATGGTGGTCCTCAGACTTGAAGTCAAGGGGGTCTTGTAGCAAAGCTTTTGCTCCCGATCATGCAAAATTCTCACTTGTTGGAACAGAAATATGTTTACCTGCTCCCTCTGTCTCTGTTTCCATCTCAGTGTGTGTGTGTTCTGTGCATGTGTGGCGATACAGTTATAACTCAATTCTATAAATAAAAACACCACTCAGTGAATTGGGCTTACTATAAGTGCATCAATATCTACTATGTCTGTGTGAATGTGATGGCTAATTTTATGTGTCAACTTGGTCAGGTCATAATCCCAGTTTTTTAACTGAACTTGAACCTAGGTATTGCTGTGGAAGTATTTTGTAGATTGTGGTCAACATCAACAATCAATTGAATTTAAGTAACTGAGACTGCTCTCAATAATGCAGGTGGGCCTCATCCAATCAGTTGAAGCCTTAAGAGCAAAACTAAGGTTTCTCGGAGAAGAAAACTTACTTTAAGACTGCAGCATTAACTCCTGCTGAGTTTCTAGCCTGCTGGCCCGCCCTACAGATTTAACACTTTCTAGTCCCCACAACTGCATGATCCAATTCCTTAAAATGAATCTAGATATATAGACAGACAGATACATAGATGATAGATAGATGAGTCAATCCTTGTTATTCATGGTAGTTATGTTTGATAAAATTAACATAAACACTGAATTTGTGGATATTTCATCATTTTTCCTTGGGGGAATATAAGATCAGGATTAGAAAATTTTGAAAAATAAAAAAAATTTCAAAAACTCAAAATTTTGACATATTAAGCCATGTATTTAAGGTGGAGTGTGGAAGCTGTTTCTGATAAGTTGGACCAACTTGATTTTGAATAGCCGCTATACCTTAACATATAGCTTGTCTCTGGCCTGTGGTTGGTCTATTTAAGCTGAAATTAATAGAAATGTCCTAACCTGACAACCTAGATTAATTGATATTTTTAAAATCATAAGAATATCTGATATTCAATTTGACCTGACATATTTACCTTTCCAAAGACTTATTGTGACTTCATAGTATCTTAATGTTATATCTATAAAATGTATTAATTTATTTATTTAAGAAAATTATTGAGCACTTACTATATGCCAGGCATTGGGTGCTGGGGATACACTCTCGATCAGGTAAGATCCAGAACCTGCACTCATGTTGCTAACAACCTGGTAGAAAAGAGAGACAAGAAATGTATGGTAAACAGTAAAAATAATTATAATTTGCCCTTAAACGGGAAAATAGAGCATATTAATCTTTATAAGAACAGAACTTGAACTGGGATTACTGGAAGAAAAGTCTTCTGGGGCCCAAGTTAGAAATTAAAACTTGAAGTAGGTGCACCTAGAACTCATCAAGACAAAGCTTTACTTCATCAGGAACACCAGAAGACTGGCATCTCACCCAGGCCTGGGAGTAGAATCCCATGTATTAAAAAAGAAGCAACTCTGAGAAACACAGTCTAAGAAAAGGCCTGCAGCCCAAAAGAAGTGTGATAATAGGAGGTTTTACAGCCCTGGCTCTAATTAAGAAATAGGAATTGGTGATTCCATGTATTAAAAAAGAAGCAACTCTGAGAAACACAGTCTAAGAAAAGGCCTGCAGCCCAAAGAAGTGTGATAATAGGAGGTTTTACAGCCCTGGCTCTAATTAAGAAATAGGAATTGGTGATCGTATACATGATACAGAGTACGTTTGCTAAATTCCCTCACACAGAATCATTGAAACTGATTATGCATATAATTCCATTAGACATGGCAGAGGAAAGATTTCCATCTAAGCAAAAGAAAACCATAGAATATCATAAATCTGTCTAAATATCCTTGAAAATATGAATTTCTTTCCTCATCTCTAGATGGTAGCTAAGAAAGTTAACCCAAGCCTGGCAATGTTCTGAAATGGAATAGTATGGTAGCTATTGCAACAATTTTGTTAAAAAAAATCAAATCTTTATAATGCTATAGTAATCAAGACAATATGGTACTGGCAAAATAATTTACAAATATATCAATGGAATAGTATAGAAAGCCCAGAAATAGACCCACATAAGCACAGCCAACTGATCTTGACAAAGGAGCAAAAGCAATACAATGTAGCAAAGACAGTCTTTTCAACAAATGGTGCTGGAACAACTGGATATCCACATGCAAAAAAATGAATCTAGAAATAGAACTTACACCTCTCCCCAAAATTAATTCAAAATAGGTCATAGACCTAAATGTAAAATGCGAAACTATAAAACTAGAAGACAACATCAAGAAAACCTAGATAACTTTGGGTTTGGTGATGACTTTTTACAATACCAAAGGCATGATTCATGAAAGAAATAATCAATATACTGGACTTCATTAAAATTAAAAATTTTGGCTCTGTGAAAGACAATTTCAAGAGAATGAGAAGACAAGTCACAGACTGGGGGAAAATATTTGCAAAAGACATAGTAGATGAAGAACAGTTATCCAAAATACACAAAGAACTCTTAAAACTTAACAATAAGAAAACAAACAGCCCAATTAAAAAATGGGCCAAAGACCTTCACAGACACTTCACCAAGAAAAAAAAAAAAAAAAAAAAAAAAAAAAAAAAAAAAAAAAAAAAAAAAAAAAAAAAAAAAAAAAAAAAGAACTACAGATGGCAAATTAGCATATGAAAATATGCTCCATGTTACATGTCAACAGGGAAATGCAAATTAAAACAATAATGAGATACCACTATATACCTATTAGAATGACCAAAATCTGGAACATTGACAAAACCAAATGCTGGGGGAGATATGGAGCAACAGGAAATCTCATTCATCGCTGGTGGAAATGCAAAGTTGTACAGCCAATTTGGAAGATAGTTCAGCAGTTTCTTACAAAATTAAATTTATTTTTACCATATGATTCAGCAATGGTGCTTCTCAGTATTTACCCAAAGGAACTGAAAACTTATGTCCACACAAAAACGTGCACAGGTGTATTTGTAGCAGCTTTATCCATAAATGCCAAAGTTTAGAAGCAACCAAAATGTTTTTCAGTGGGTAAAAGGATAGATAAACTGTGGTACATGCAGGCAAAGAAATTGTGCTAAAAATTATTTTTAAAAAAGAAAGAAAGAAAGAAAGAGGTATAAAGCCATGAAAAGACATAGAGGAAACTTAAATCCATATTACTAAGAGAAAAAAGACAATATGAAAAGTCTATATACTATATGATTCCAACTATATGGCCTGGCATTCTGGAAAAGGCCAAACTGAGAAGACAGTAGAGAGATCAATCATTGCCAG
Source organism: Galeopterus variegatus (assembly GCF_000696425.1). NCBI lineage: Eukaryota > Metazoa > Chordata > Mammalia > Dermoptera > Cynocephalidae > Galeopterus > Galeopterus variegatus. The sequence goes on along the minus strand of NW_007732458.1, from coordinate 16,607 downwards.
GGGTTGGGGGGTGTTGAATAGGCTGAGCACAGAGGACTTTTAGAACAGTGAAAAAGCTCTGTATGATACTATAATGATGGATTCATGTATATTAGTCCAAACTTATACAATGTACAACACCAAGGGTGAACCCTAATGAATAGTATGGACTTTGGGTGATTATGATGTGTCCATGCAGGTTAATCAATTGTGAAAATTGTATTTCTCTGGTGGGGATGTTCATAATGATGGAGGCTAAGCATGTGTGAAGGTAGGAGATATACGGGAAATCTCTCTGCATTGTTCTCTTAATTTTCCCTTAAACTGCCCTAAAAACATAAAGTCTTAAAAAGATAATTATGATCATGGTGATGTCGTAGAGAGTAGTCTGAAAAAATATGCAGAGGAAAGAAACTGCAGTGCATATAAGTTCAATGGTACTGGAAATGAGAAATTGAGTCTGGGAAAGGTGAAAGGAGGTAGCTTAGATTCAGAAAGAAATTAAATTGTGGAATACTTATGTGCCCTACTTAAAAAACTCAGATGTTATGCTATAGTGGTTGGGGATCTGATGAAGAGTTCTAAAAAAGGAAGTACTATGAATAAATTTGTATTTTGAGTGGATTTCTAAAATAGTTGTGAAGGGGATGGATTTGAATGAGCAACACCAGGGAAAGGAAGACTAGTACCTAGAACACAGCAATGATTCATGACAAAGAATGAACCTAGGATAGAAATAATAAAGATGAAAAAGATGCTTTAGGTTTTATAAAGTATGATTATGTGGGGGATGATAAGAAGGAGCAGTCAAAGATGACATACACATGTCTATCATTAGGGTGGATGCTAAACACTGGAGTGACTTCAACATTTCACAAAAGGCTAATGAGACTGCAGTGGGTATCTCCTATGCATGTCTTTAGCAATGAGCTTGCGAGACAGAGACAAATTCATTAAGTCGACTGCTTCTCAGATAAGTATTTGGATTTGCGTAGGTTTGGGTTTCCAATGTACCATACTGATAAAGAGAGTCCTTGGAGACTGATGACCTAAGTTTGAGTCCCTCTTCAGTCATTAATCAGTGTGTGACTCTGAGTTTGTTGCTTAACTTCATTAACCTTCATTCCATTAAGTATTAAATAAAAATAAGTAAGGTCTATTAAATGGGAGGAGATGTATGAAGCAAGATGCAAAAAGGAAACACTATAAAAATAAAAATATTTGCCTCAACAAGGATTTTACCCTAATGTATATAAAAATATATGAATCAAATATGGAGTCATTATAGTATTGGAGTCAAGAGACATAGGTTACAACCAGACTTGAGAAACAAATCATGGCTTCCTCACTTTCTAACTGTGTGACTTTTAGCAGGTTATAAAACCTCTCCATGCCTTAATTTCCTCTTTCATAAATTAGAGAACATAATGGTACCAACCTCGTAAGTATGGTGGGAAGACTATGTGAAATTATAAATGTAAAGTACTTAGAATTTTTTTAACTCAATATACACTAAATAAGTACTAGTTATTATTATGAATATATAAACTTATGTGTGTGTATATATAATTCATATATATAGACATATGTGTTAGGCTGAATTTTATAAAACTGCCAATACTCAACCATTGTGACTCACAAAACTGGCAATGTTCTATAGTTTGATCATAGATATTATACATAGTAACTTTGTTATCTCTTTTTTTGCTGATTTTCTTCAGCAAGCAATGGTTTCGGGATAGAGTTGAATTTATTGTCCACTAAATTACTATTTGTCTACTCTATTTGCTAAAGCTGTGAGAGAAATAATAAAGAATACAGGCTGAGGCAGACAGAACAATTGGATCCCAGCTCAGAGCTGTGTGACCCTGGACAAGTTACTAACCTCTCTAAGCCTCAGTCACCTCCTCTCTACAACTGAAAATTATAAAATTGTTACAAGTATTAAGAGAGATAATATATGTAGAGTGCATAACACCTAGGCCAGCAAATAGTGAGCATTCAAAAATGTCAGCTATTAATACACAGATCATTAATTACTCAAATTCCATTCTCTACAGATGGTCACATTATGTTTTCTGTCCTGTAACTTATGTCCCTTCCCTGCCTTCTCCTGCACTCCCCTCTCCTTCCCTTCTCTTCTGTCTCTTTTCTTTTTCTTCTGTCTCTTTCCTTGTTCTTCCTTTTCTTTCCCTTTCCTTTAATTTCCTTTTTAATGAAGAATCATTGTGACTGACTACATCTGAAATTTTCTGGATATATGTGTTTATAAAAAAATTATTTCCTGGCAGATAATATTGTTGTGTGTATGTGTACGTGTGCGCATGTGTGTGTGTGTACACATACATAAATTTATTTGGGGGAAGGATGAGATACCTGCAAAATTACTTTTATAAGTAGGATTTACATACACAACACTGTATTCCTTCTCATCCTAGAAAGAGAAAATACTAATAAAATATTAATCTATGCCCGCTACCTATTTGCTTGTAAAAACATGTAATAAAATAAGAAAATTTTGGAACTGTTAGGATCAGTAAAGAGTGTTATACACAGTTTCTGAAAGAGAGAAGAACCTAACTGAAGCCTGAATGTGTTTAAGAGAATATTAAGCGGCCCCAGGGATGGCAACTTGGTTATTACTAAAAAAGAAGGAATGCAAATTTAATAAACTGATCTCCTGGAAACAGTCATTGGTAGCTTTAACTAATGTGCTCTTGCCTATGTACAGTTTAGCCATTCGCCCTACCCCGCTCCACTGGCACAGCTGTGGTCAGTGTGAAGTGCAGTGTCTAATGTTCTCACGTGAGTGGCTTTGAGGGTGTGTATCTTCAACTGCTAGGACCATGTGTAGTAAAGATTGCGGGTGCAATAAATGATGTTAAGGTAGTCAGATGTCTCAAAGGGAGACTAGGCATAGCTTTGAGACCCAACTTCTGACCTCTAATCTGAATGGCAACAGGAGGTCCCTGGTTACAGACATGCAAATGCAGGGCACACTGCAGCCCCCAACAGGTGAAGAAAGAAGCCTAGCGACATAGGGCTGGGAATGTGCCTGAAGCAAGAGAGGGCACCCTGAACATCTGCCTGCAGCAAAAGAAAGACCTTCTGAGTGTGGGCTGCTGCTGCTCTAACACTCTCTCTGCTGCTACTCGGGAGCAGAGCCACAGAGGAAAGGGAATGTGAGCCTGGACGTTAGGGAAAGGAGAAAAGGAAAAATAAAAAATAAAGGAGAGAGAGAGAGAGAGAAATGAAAAAGAAATAAAAAAGAAAGGATACCTGGAGGCAGTAAGAACCTGTGCTGAGGACATTAAGGTGAATTTCTCAAGTAGGAGAGCAAACCAGTTTTGTTTGGTTTGTTCTGAATTTGCCTGTTGGTTTTAGTTTTATCCAATGCAAGGGTGTGAGATATTTTGTATAGAATTACTGGTGAATTTCTCAAGTAGGAGAGCAAACCAGTTTTGTTTGGTTTGTTCTGAATTTGCCTGTTCGTTTTAGTTTTATCCAATGCAAGGGTGTGAGATATTTTGTATAGAATTACTGGTAAAAATTAAGCCAATAAGTGAATAAATAAATGCATGTGTTAAAAAACAAATCAAATCCAACATAGGATAGGTGTATTTCATGTAAAATCAAAATGATTTTGAACAAACGTAAAACTTCTACTCAACCTAGAACTGAAGAGAGTCCTATAGACAAGTGAGGCCTGGATAAGGTCTATATTATGCAACCGCTCCTGTTTGAACTTGCACAGCAATGAGCCTGCCCCAGGAATTGAGTGAAAAAGATGTTCAGACCAAATAGGTAACAAGATAAATACCGTCAAAATTATGACCAAGAAAATTATGGAAGAACAAAAAAGGCTAATCTTAATTGGCCAGACATATCTTAGCAGATGAATCAAAGACATGAGAAAGAAGGAGGCCTATTTCTGGCAAGCAATTGAGTAGTTTACAATGAATTTAACTAACCTGTCATCAGGAATTGCAGAATCAGTATACTCACTCTGCTTTCCTTTGCTCTCTTATAACAGTGAGAGTTGTAGTTTAGGAGTAACTGATAGTGGAATCGAGTCCATAAGTGCATTGTTTAGTTTTTTTTGTTTGTTTGTTTGTTTGTTTGTTTGTTTTTTGAAGAATGAATTAGAAAGTAGGAAAGTATCAATATAAATAATTTCACCTTTGAGAGAAAAAAATGAAATATCTAGAGAAGTAAAGAGATTACTTACTTTTTAAAAAACTAAGGAAGTACTGTACTTCCTTAGTCATGGGTTCAATTTAAGAGATAGAGGCTGCACCATTTTGCAGTCCCACCAACAATGTATGAGAGTTCCTTTTTCTCTGCAACCTCGTCACCATTTATCGTTCAGAGTCTTTTGGATATTAGCCATCCTAACTGGGGTGAGATGGTATCTCAGTGTGGTTTTGATTTGCATTTCTTGAATGCTGTGTGATGTTGAGCATTTTTTCATGTGTCTGTTGGCCATTTGTTTTCTTCCTTTGAGAAATGCCTATTTAGCTCTTTTGCCCATTTTTTAACTGGGTTACTTGTTTTTTTTTGTTGTTGTAAACTTGTTTCAGTTCCTTGTATATTCTGGATATTAATCCTTTGTCAGATGTATGGTATGGAGGTTCCTCAAACAATTGCAGAGAGATCTACCATATGACCCAGCTATCCCACTGCTGGGAATATACACAGAGGAATGGAAATCACCAAGTCAAAGGTGTACCTGTTCTCCAATGTTCATTGCAGCACTCTTTACAATAGCTAAGAGTTGGAACCAGCCCAAATGTCCATCATCAGATGAGTGGATGAGGAAACTGTGGTATGCCTTCACAATGGAATACTACTCTGCTATAAAAAAGAATGAAATACTGCCATTTGCAACAACATGGATGGGCCTAGAAAGAATTATATGAAGTGAAACAAGTCAGGCACAGAAAGAGAAATACCACATGTTCCCACTTCTTTGTGGGAGCTAAAAATAAATAAATAAATACACAAACAACCTGGGGCAGGGGGGAGGGAAGAAAACACAATAATTAAATTCCTTGAAGTTGATATGACAAGCAAACAGAAAGGTGATTGTTGGGAGGGAGGGGGGATAGGGAGGAGGAAGGGAGGTTTTGGTAATGGGCCACATTAATCAACCACATTATATATTGACAAAATAAAATAAAATAAAATAATAAAAAATTAAAAAAGATAGTCATGGGGTGGATTCAGGGTCTGCTGAAAAGAACGATCCTCTTCATTTTCATCACTGCCTAAATATGAGTCATAAATCAGCTGATTGGACTCTCATCTATTTCTAGGATGGTAGATGGAAGTCGCTTCAGGAAGTTATTGAGAATCCATCCATTTACGTCAAAGAGAACAATGAAGAGCTGTCATTATCCTCAAGATCCCTCTCCTTTCTGTTTTTAACTCTTTGTGCTGTGGAAAAGCTATTAGAAGATTCTGTTTGCCTCACTCCCTGGTTAAAAAATCAACTCGATGTGAACACTGAACATTGCCAAATGAATATGGAAAGTATCAAGTAACCATACATGTCTCTTATCCCAAGAGGTCTGCATAGCAATTGAATTCCATATAATGCATCAAATACACCTTAATATTGGTTTTCTGCAGTGGAATACTACATAGAAAACTTAAGGAATTGCTCAAGTTATAATATGTGCTGAAGACAAATGAATTTAGGCTACACTGGAATTGACTCTAAGATTCTAATCTAGGTCCTTTCTTGTAAACACTCTTGGAAGACTGAAATGTAATTCTGTCTTAGATTGGTACAAATTCCAATGGTTTCTTCAATGTCATGACTCAGGGTCTTGCAGATATTAGAGATGGCTTTCAAACTTAATTTGAGCAATCTCTAAAATTTTAATAGCTGGGCAAAAATCAATGGCTGAAATGCACATGTTCCCACATCTGTGATATCACCTCAGTGCTGTGTGTTGAAACTTTGGCATTGGGATTCACAAAACCTTACTATCATGCTAGACCAGCCTTTACAAAATTTGCTCTATACAACACTAGTTCCACAGCTGTTAAAAGATGTTCTGTGGGATGAACCACTCCTCTGTCAAATAAGTTTGGGAAAAGTCTCACTCTCCATGCTCTTTTTGGTGAATGAGTCACAATGTACACTAGTATATTAAAAATGCTACAGTAAAATGACTGTTTTAACTGCAATTATTTCAGTATTTCTCAAAATTATTTCAGCAGAGAACATTTCTTCTCACAGGATATCTATTAATATCCTGTAGAACACAATGCATGGTTTTGTAGCAATACAAATTACAAATCAAGAAATTGATTTTGAATGCTAATTGAAATAATTGAAGTTTCCTGGACATTCCAATAATTCTTTTACCTCCTTGCATTTGTGCATACCGTTTCTTATCCCTGGAATAGTAGTCTGCCATTAGCAACCTTCCCACTCCCCTGTCCTGTCCCTATGTTGGATAAGACCTTTCAAGTCCCAGAGTAAAAGTAGTTTCCTGAGGGAAGCCCTCCCTGGTGCCTTGAGGCTGCATTGGGTATTCCTCCTCTGATCTTTCCTAGTACTGTTTACTAGCTTTCTATCAGCACTTGCAACTATTTTCACTTCTTTTTATTTGAAGGAATTGGCTGTGTCTTATTTACTATTGTACACTTAGTGGCTACTGTAAGACCTTGTATATGGGAAATGATGAACAAATACTTGGCAAATGAATGAGTGGGAAAACTGAAAAAAAAAAAAAATTCAGGGAAGCATATCCTTAGATAGATTTGACTGATTGGAAAGAGGTAGAGATTCTAAGGAGAGAGTTTTAAGGAATCCAAGAAAACCACAGCTCCCCTGTACCATTAGAAATCTTTCCCCATTGTTTGTAAATATGTGGGTTGATTTCTGAGTTCTCTGTTCTGTTCCATTGGTCCACGTGTCTGTTTTTATGCCAGTACAATACTGTTTTTGTTACTACAGATTTGTAATATAGTTTGAAGTCAGGTAATCTTATGCCTCCAGCTTTACTTTTTTTTGCTTAGGATTGCTTTGGCTATTCAGGGTCTTTTGTTGTTCCATATGAATGTTAAGATTGCTTTTCTATTTCTGTGAAGAATGTCATTGGTATTTTGATGGGAATCACATTGAATCTGTAGATGGCTTTGGATAGTATGGACATTTTTACTACATTGATTCTTCCAATCCACGAATGAGAAATGTCTTTCCATCTCTGAGTGTCTTCTTTAATTTCTTTCAGAAGTGATTTGTAGTTCTCTTTGTAGAGATCTTTCACCTCTTTGGTTAGATTTATTCCTAAGTATTTTATGTTTTTGGAGACTATTGTAAATTGGCTTGCTTTTTTGATCTCTTTTTCTTCTAGTTTGTTGTTGGAGTATAAAAATGCTACTGATTTTTGTATGCTGATTTTGTATCCCACAGCCTTACTGAATTCATTTATCAGCTCTAAGAGTTTTGACAAAGGCACCAAGAACATACATTGGGGAAAAGACTGCCTCTTTGATACATGGTGCTGGGAAAACTGGACATCCATACGTAGAAGAATGAAACTTGATCTGTACCTTTCACCACATACCCAAATCAACTCAAGATGGATTAGAAGCCTAAATATGAGGCCTAAAACTTTAAAACTCCTAGAAGAAATGTAGGGGAAATGCTCCACAATTTAGGACTGGGAAATGACTTTATGAATAACACCCCAAAAGCACAGGCAACAAAAGAAAAAAATAAATGAATGGGATTATACCAAACTACAAAGCTTCTGCACAGCAAAGGAAACAATCAATAGAGTGAAAAGACATCCTACAGAATGGGAGAAAATATTTGCAAAATATGCATCTGACAACAGATTAATATCCAGAATATACAAAGAGCTCAGACAGCTTTAGAACAAAAGAGCAAATAATCCAATTATAAAGTGGACAAAGGAGCTGAATAGACATTTCTCAAAGGGAGACGTACAAATGGCCAACAGGTATATGAAAAAATGCTCAACATCACTAATCATCAGGGAAATGCAAATCAAAACCACTCTGAGATGTCACCTCACCCCAATCAGACTGGCTATTATAAAAAAGACAGAGAATAGCAAATGCTGGTGAGGATGTGGAGAGAGAGGAACCCTCCTGCACTGTTGGTGGGACTGAAAATTAGTACAGACACTATGGAGAACAGTGTGGAGGTTCCTTAAACAACTACAGATAGAACTTCCATATGATCCAGCAATCCCACTCCTGGGGATATATCCAGAAGATTGGAAAACATCAGGTCAAAGGGATATCTGCCCTCCCATGTTTATTGCAGCTCTATTTACAATATCTGGGTGATGGAACCAACCTAAATGTCCATCGATGGATGACTGGATAAGGAAATTGTGGTATACATACACAATGGGATACAACTCAGCCATAAAAAAGAATGAAATTCTACCATTTGCACCAACATGGATGAGCCTGGAGAAAATTATCCTACGTGAAACAACCCAGGTACAGAAAGAGAAATACTGTATGTTCTCACTCATAACTGAGAGCTGAATCCATAAATAAACAAATGAACAATAAAGAGAGACAGAGAGAAAGAAAGAAAGAAGCAACACTCACAGTAATACATTGAACTTTTAAAAAACTAGAGGTGGAAAAGGGGTGGGGAGGGGAGGGGGAGGACCAGGGGGGTTAATGAGGAATTGGTCAATGGACACGAAGAATTATTGTGTATTGTAATGATGAATAAGCTAACTATATTGATCTAACCACCACACATTCTACACAATTATTGAAAATTAATGTTGTACCCCACATGAAATTAAAAAAAAAAAAAAGAAAGAAATCTTTCCCAGAGAGAATGAATATCATGCAACCATTAAAATGATGGAATTGGTTGTAGGGGACATTAAAGTTTTTGTCGTGTGTGTAAGAAAGTCCTTGGGATAATTTATTCAAAAGCTGCTTACTGATCTGCTTTAGAGGGAAGCCAGGTGGAGAGCTTCTCTTGGATTCCAAGGCAAACAGATGTTCTTTTTTCCACAATGGTGCCAAGCTACTTACATTTTTGTCCCCTAAAAGCCAACAGTTGTTCACATAGTATAATAGAAATTTTATACATTTTCATGGAAAAGCAACTACACCATTTACATAGTCAATAGGCTGCAAAATCCCCAGAAACAAAACTCTATGAATGGAATTAAGGAAATGACTGTCCTCGGAAAAAGGGAAAGCAAGTATGACTTGTGAATTAGAGAATTAGGGGCATTGTTCCAGGGACCAAGTGGATTCAGGACTTGTTGCGAGATCCATTTCTACAACAGGGAATAAGAATTTCTCTCTTTATATAAGCTTGACCTGGGTAGGCATCTTGCTCTGTCATCACTAACACTAGACTTCATGCAGAGCTTAAGATCCCACCTGTGCCTGATTCACAAACCTCCTCTGTCAGGTGCTACGTGGGTTACCTGTGCAAGTTCCCTAGCCACTTTGCTTCTCCGTTTACAAATGTGGAAGATTGGGATGATGATAATGTTACCGACATCATAGATTATATCTAGATATAGTTAGTTATTAAAAGTCTAGCACTTATTATAAGCACTAAATACTAGTTATTATTAATTTCATGAGTATTTATAATATTAATATTTTATCACCATAAAGAAGCAATGTCACTAACTACTTCTTCTCTTTAAAATTTTCTAAGATCTTCTCAAACCTAAACTCTTAAACTTGCAAGTCTTTGATCTCATATAATACATTATATGCAGCTATTCCTTTTTTTGTTGTTGTTATCAGTATACAATGTAGTTGATTTTCGTGTCCCTTTATAAATTCCTCCTGTTCTTCTCTCCCTCTCCCCCATCCCCCCATATGCCACTATTCCTTGATATTCAGTCTAAAATTCAACCTGGAGATCTCCTAAACATACCCCAAACATGCTTATCCTTTGGCCCAACCTTGAGGTTTTGTAAATGTGGTTCACTTTTCATAATATATCCTTTCTTCATTCTAACTCTCCCATTTCTAACCATTCTTCACTGTCTAGTTCCAATGTAACTTCACTGGAAATCTCACTCTCCTGTCTCTGCAATCAATAACATCTTATTTTCTGAACCAAACATAACTTAGCATTATGTCACACACAGACACCAATAGGTATGTCACATAGACATATCTTAATACATTCTTCTTGAAAATAGAAACAAGAGCATCATCACTCTCCTGTCTCTGCAATCAATAACATCTTATTTTCTGAACCAAACATAACTTAGCATTGTGTCACACACAGACACCAATAGGTATGTCACATAGACATATCTTAATACATTCTTCTTGAAAATAGAAACAAGAGCATCGTTGTCCATGAGAGTATTGAAATTATCCTGATGTCCTCACAGTAAAGTTGCTTAGGGTGATAAATTACCCTACTCTATTTTCTTGTTTCGTTTCTGTCAGTTGGCAAATCTTTTGCTATCGGCACTAATCTTATATGCTTAGCTCCAAACACTGCACCAACTTGCAAAAGTGAAAGCAAATGGAAGAAATAAAATGAATGGAAATATTATATAACTCTCCTTAATAAAGTAGCAAATATCTGTCCCTTGATATTGTTTGAAGAAGGTGAAAAATGTTTTAATATTTGAGAATGCCAATGTGCTGATATTATTGTTGAGTTTTATTTTGTTTTATTGAGGTATTGTAGATTAATTTTTCCAACCTAAAATGTAAAATCTTACTCTCTGACTCCTTCCCTACCTTCCATGACAATAGTTACTAATTATCTGCTTTTTTCTTCCCTTTCTTTTCCTCTGTCCTTCTCTACTGAGGTTTGTGGTAATTAATTCATAAATTTCTCTAATTTGATATACAATTTTATTTGGGAAAGCGTTATGGACCATGTCTAAGCCCACTTACCCTACTCTTTCAGATTGAAGGAGAGAAAAGTTTCTTCCCTCAGAGTCAGATGACTCCAGAAGACAGGAAACAGGAAACAGGAAAGTGAGTTCTAAGTCACATAGGACAATTACTTTTCATCACAGAGCGCTGCATGTACTGATTCTCTGATACCCCCACTCGTGTCCTGACATCTTTTGTAAGGAGTTATTTTCAATGATTGCCCTCTCCTATGAGCTTTAAAGTACTTATTTTTGAAACTGCATAATTTAGCAAGCAATTTTACACTGTCTTGCATTGTCCAGTCCCATGTAGTAAGCCAGGAACCTAGAAATCATCCTTCAGTCTTCCCACATTTCTTAAACTCATTTACCCATTAAGATACTATTTCCTGTATTCTCTATTAGTCACTCCTTTGTGTAACAACCATTACTATATTAGTTCAGAATTCTCATCAGTTCTCATCCCAAAGGCTGTCCAACTGGTCTCCTTGGCTTCAGTCTTACTCAAACTTATCTTCTACCCTGACCTCTAAACGATCTTTCCAACTCACAAACTTAAATGTCATTCTGCTGTTGAAAATTACTCAACAGAGAATAAAATCCCAGCATAGGGTGGCCTGCAAGAACTTTCATGGGATGACATCTGCCTAACTGCCAAGCCTTGTCCGAGTCAGTGCTGTGCGCTTCCACACTACACCATTCCTTGGATAATATATTACAGCAACACTGAATTAGCTCCACATCAAGCAGATGTGCTTTTGTACATTCCATTCCTTCTATTTGGAAAGACTTGCTGCTTAAATTTTACCTCCAAGTCTTGCCTAAAATGGTCTCTTTTCTAATAAGGCTTTTCCCCAACCACCTCCGTGAAACTTATGTGCTCTTTCTTACAATTTCCAGTACACTTTACGTATTTCTGTTGTAACAAATTTCTTGCTGTGCAATGGAGATTGTAATTTTATTGTGGCAAGCACTGTATCTCCTCTGCTTAGCATAGCATCTAGCACATAGAACTCATCTAATAAATATATATAGGATAAATAAATATCCTATTTTCTACATAAAATATATCGACCTGGAAACAAAGACCACGATAACCCTCTCAGTGCCAAAATCAGTGTGGAGTGATTGGAAGAAGGTTAGTAAATACTTTCTGGTTAATAAACTGATACATTCAGGTGACTGACATAAACATAAGACACTCACTATATTACAAATTTTATTTCTTATATTTATGATACGTTCTCACATATAAAAAATTAACAAAAACATGATACTGCAGCCAAGGCAGAAAGTAAAAGTGACAATGTTGCAAAATGTTTTATTCTCAAGAAAGGTGATTTAACTACTTCTGTTCTTAAGAATCAGACAAATAGTATAATACTGGTTGTAAATTATTTGCTGCCACTTTAGACTATTAAATTATTGTTATATTTTTTTCTATTATTCTACAGTGAAATTAAGTTATCCTGAGAAGTACTTGGCTCTTCAGAAGGAAAGACACTCTGACCAAGAACTAGGCACCCCAACCAAGACCAGCATCATCAGCACCAGCAGCATCACCACCATCAACATTGCTACCATCACTGTCACCATCACCACCGTCACCATCATCACCATCATTACCTACCACCATCATGACCACCATTACCTCATCAACAATTCAGACATCAGTCACAAGCATTTGCCAAAGTCCAGCCTAATTAATTCAAAGCTGAATTTCCATTTGATGGAACTATCAACTATATGCTTTTTTCTTTCACAAGAAATTAAATCTGAGAAATGCTAGAAGGAATGGAATCACTGGCTTGGAAAAGCAGAGCTCTTGGCAAGCGGCAGCCCCTTGTATCACTGACAGAAGGAGAGAGAATAAATAATGGAAGCGCCACAGGCTATTGTTTCTGTAAATAAGATATATAAAGTGGTAGACACTGCTATCTTCTAGGTTGGACAAAGCAAGGCAGAGATTCACAGAAGGAAGGCCGCTGAAACGGCCTCAAAATAAACACAGATACCAGAAACTTCCCTCAAGGTGGAAGGAAGGAGAGAATTTTAAGAAATAAATAAGGATTTTACTCTCACATAAATCCTTTGGTTCTGTTTTATCTGTAAGCAGATTTAAGTGATTCTGAAAGATGGTCTTTATTGAACTTTAGGAGAAAAGCCAGGGGGAAGAAAAGGAGTCGTGCAGACATTCTCTCAAACAGCTACTTTTCGATTCTCCAAGGCTCACTATGTATAATGTCCAAATATCAGATCAATCAGGAACAAGACAGTCAAGCTATTCTGCCCTTTTTAGAATCATGTAAACAAAGCAGCAGTTTTCAAATCATTATTTTGGTTCAACCACAGAGAGTTCTGAGATTTTACCACTGCCTATACTCTCTTTAGAGATGAACACCAAAAACACGGATGCAAATAGTGGATGAAAATAAATAAATGAATAAATAAACCCTGTAGCTTCCAAGGAACACAAGGTGCTTCTTAATCTGCCTTCTGTTTTTAATGCAGATATTACACTCATTAAAATAAAATAGAAATCACCATGTGCTCTTTTTTTATTTTTATTTTTTTAAAGTAAATCTATCCTCTTCCCTTTAATATGTTTTTCTCCCTAGGTCTTTTTATAGCTATATTTTTTTGTTCTATTTTCACTAAACTCTTACAAGGTCTTTAAGTCACTGACTTAATCTCACTGAAATAGTGCTGTCTAAATTGTAGGAAACAGTTAAAAGGGTGCTGGAATGGAGTAGGGTCATTCTGAGTTCTAGTGTGGATTGTCTGTTCTCTGTGTTATTTGAGGACAACCATTTCATCTTCTGTGGACTTCTACTCAATTACGTAGAAAATTAACAAATATATCCAGATGATCTCTGAGATCTGAGATCTGTTTCTAATTTTAGTATTTCCAGTTCCTATGCTGGCATATTTTAGCAATTGCTTGAGAATTATTTCATTCAACATTCAAGCTATTTATCCAGTACATATTATTGCCAGACAATAGGCTAAGAGGATGGGGAAGAGGAGTAATTAATTTATTTTCCCCAATTTTGCCAGTCATTTTCTGCAGATATTTTGAAATTTGAAGTTAAAAGGACATTGTATTCATCCTGTGTCTTTGTTTCTCAGTGAAACCTGAAGGAAAAACCATGAGCTCAGGTTTGGGGCACAGCAAAATCTCTGGCAGTCACTAGTGAGCCAGGTGAGTGAGGCAATTGTATTCATCCTGTGTCTTTGTTTCTCAGTGAAACCTGAAGGAAAAACCATGAGCTCAGGCTTGGGGCACAGCAAAATCTCTGGCAGTCACTAGTGAGCCAGGTGAGTGAGGCAGTACACCTGTGTAAAGCTATAAAGAAAAAGGTGAAGAGAAAAATGGCCTTTTTCTTCTAAGGTATTGGCATGGAGGTTCTAGGCAGAGTAAAAACCTTTGATAATCAAATTATTTAGTGAAGAATTACATTTAACCTGTTAGCATAAAGTAGGTGCTCATTAAATGCTATTTAATGAATGAAGGATGAAGGTGAATCAAAGCAGAAATTATTTTCTGGAGACCTATGTGCTTAGTACAAAGAAGCCCAAGACAAGGTCACTGCATTCAAAAAGAATTACAATTTAATTCTGGAAGAATTAACACAACCACTACTACTCCATGTATTAATGTGAAAAGTTAAGTAAAATATGGAGTTGAAACAGTTTAAGAAAATCATAAAATAAATATAATTAGCTAATGATTTGAATAAATGTGAGTCAGGGAAGCAGACAGAGTATCACGAAGAAAGTGTGAATAAACAGATTTAGTTGAACAGGATTATGTAAGGAAGTACAAAGAGATAAATCTAGAAATATGGTTTGGAATTAGACTATAAAAGCACACTTTGTTATGGACTGAATGTTTGTATCCTGCCTGTATTAGTCCATTTCTGTTGCTTATAACAGAATTCCTGAAACTGGGAAATTTACAAAGAAATGAAACTTATTACTTACAGTTTTGGAGGCTGGGAAGTCCAAGGTCCAGGAAACACATTTGGTGAGAGCCTTCTTCTACAGTAACACAAGGTGTCACATGGTGAATGGACTGAGCAAGAGAGAACTAAATCTCTCACTCACTCTCCTTATAAAGCCATCAGAACCATGGACTAATCCATTCCCAAGGCACAGCACTCATAATCTAAGCACCTTTCAAAGACCCCACCTTTCAATTACCCCAATAGGATTTTCCACCCTCCTAATGCTGTTACAGTGGGGGTCAAGTTTCCAATATATGATCTTTTGGGGGACACTTAGACCCATAGCAGCTCCAAATTCATATGGTGAGGCCCTAATCCCTAAGAGATGGTATTTGAGATGGCACCTTTGGGAGGTAATTATGGTTAGATGAGGTCATGAGGGTGGGGACCTCATGACAGGATTAGCATCCTTATGAAGAGACACCAAAAACTTGTTCTCACTCTCTCTTTCATGTGAGGACACAGCAAGAAGGCAGTCATATAAAAGCCATAAAGAGAGCCTTCATCAGCAACTGAACTGGCCAAAACCTTTATCTTAGACCTCCCAGCATCCAGAATTGTGAGAAAATAAATTTATGTTGCTTAAACCACACAGTCTATGGTATTTTGTTATGGCAGCCCAAGCTAACTAATCTGCACTTCATTCCATAGCTAATGGAACACACTGGTTTTGGGACAATGATTTTGAGAAGATATGCAATAATTAAAGTAGCATTTTGGAAGACAAGTGTGTTGGGAGGGTACGTGTCAGTTAATAAGAAATGAGGGGGACCAAATGAGAAGAAGATGGAACCATGGAGGATCCAGTGAGAAGATGGTGCAACTCATGTCAGAACCAAGAAACGGAAGAAAGCACTGAGCAGAGGACAAGCATGGGAGCAAGTCCTAGTCAAAACAAAATATGGAACCTGGTAGGGGACATTTTGGGGGACACTTAGACCCATAGCAGCTCCAAATTCATATGGTGAGGCCCTAATCCCTAAAAGATGGTATTTGAGATGGCACCTTTGGGAGGTAATTATGGTTAGATGAGGTCATGAGGGTGGGGACCTCATGACAGGATTAGAGTCCTTATGAAGAGACACCAAAAACTTGTTCTCACTCTCTCTTTCATGTGAGGACACAGCAAGAAGGCAGTCATATAAAAGCCATAAAGAGAGCCCTCATCAGCAACTGAACTAGCCAAAACCTTTTTCTTAGACCTCCCAGCCTCCAGAATTGTGAGAAAATAAATTTATGTTGCTTAAACCACACAGTCTAGGGTATTTTGTTATGGCAGTGCAAGCTAACTAATCTGCGCTTCATTCCATAGCTAATGGGACACACTGGTTTGGGGACAATGATTTTGAGAAGATATGCAATAATTAAAGTAGGTTTTTGGAAGACAAATGTGTTGGGAGGGTACATGTCAGTTAATGAGAAATGAGGAGGCCGAAATGAGAAGAAGATGGAATCATGGAGGACCCAGTGAGAAGACTCTTACAATAAAAAAGGGTGACGGTGCAACTCAGGTCAGAACCAAGACACGGAAGAAAGCACTGAGCAGAGGACAAGCATGGGAGCAAGTCCTAGTCAAAACAAAATATGGAACCTGGTAGGGGACTTGGGGAGGACGTTTTAGAATCATGTAGGAAATCCAACGTAGGATGCTGTCAGGGTCAAGATTGGATAAGCAGTCAGTCAAGAATTTGAAGACACATGGAAATCAGAGTTGAAGGCTAGGAAGTGGGGCACT
>NW_007732457.1:132287-132690 GCF_000696425.1 Galeopterus variegatus | reverse complement strand
GTTATCTCAGTCCTGCCTTAAAAGACTGAAAGACCTGTTCATTTCCTACAGGAGAATGTATAGACACAGCATTATGGCTTTCAAGATGCTTCATACTTATTGAATATATGTATAAAACAAATGGATAAAATAAACAATTCAGACAGCAGTTAGAGAATTTTCAAAACACTACAAAGGTGATTATATATATCCAAATGCATTATAATTTTGTAAAACAAGCAATTTGAGAGGTTTTAATAAATGAAATAAAGGCGATTTATCTAGCATTCTATGAAGAAAAACCCTCAGTTAAATCATATTTGCATGCACCTATAATATTCTGGAAATATTCATAATGATTCCTTATATTGTAACAAAAGAACTACTAAATAGAGAAATAAATAATTAACATTATATATATATA
>NW_007732457.1:126537-128347 GCF_000696425.1 Galeopterus variegatus | reverse complement strand
CCAGCTTTATTTTTTTTGCTCAGTGTTGCTTTGGCTATGCGTGGTATTTTGTTATTCCATACAAATGTCTGTATAGTTCTTTCCATTAGTGAGAAAAATGTCATTGGAATTTTGATGGGGATTGCATTGAATTATAACTTGATCTTTTCTAATAAAAATATTTATGCAGAGTTTATGTTGGAGGAATGCCCTGTGAGCTTCTCATACCACAATCTGATAATTTGTAAGTAATTCAAATAATTTTCCTTATAAAATAAATAGTAGATATAAATGTGCTAAGTTTAAATAGTAATTGCTAGCAGGACTGCAAAAGTAAATATTTAAAATACAATATAAATTATAATCTTTAATGTAGCAAATTAACAATCATCTTGTACATTTAGGTACTGCCTTACATTCTCTTCTACCTCCAATATAGTATGATATGAACTACTGTTTAGATTACTATAAGAGAAGATGTTTTGAGAAATATCTTTATCAAATAATTGTCTCATTTGGTAGTATTTTAAACTCTTTAAAAGGAATATTAATGGGGATGGTAAAATAGATTACAAGCTATTTCATTGTTAAATGAAATTTCATTCAAATACCTTCAATGAAGCCTGGAAAATATTCTCATTTCACAGAAAGTTTGGCTGTAGTGAGAGTTTCTGTCCTGAAACATTAATGAGGGGTTTTTAAGGGAAACATAATACTTAAAAAATTTAGTGTCAGTATAAACTTTGATATTAACATACACATTTTATTAGGTATGGTCTAAGACTAGATCATCCGAATGGAGACATGGGTTCTATGATTTGTAAGATGACTGGAACTTATGTTGGTAAGTGTCATTTTTCTTCATAATTGCCATCAATGCCTGACTCTATTTCCTTGTTTTGTATTCTTCTACACCTCCCTTACCCTTTCTTTGTATCATTTTTTTACTAGTATTTCCTCTTTTCCTTGACTTCTTTTCACGTTCATGCAATCATGTGTGAATTAGTTTTTTCCTAAGATTTACGTAGAAGGTAAACTTCAAGTTTCTTCTTTTATTTTTTTCTTCTTTCTTCCTCCAGAGGATTCCATGACTAATTTAGCTGTTTCATCTGTTACCTTAATTTTACTCTGTTTTATTTCTTCTTACACTCCAACCACGTGGACCTTTTAATTCGTGAATGAGCAGTTTCCCTCTGTCTCAGGCCCTTTGCAAACTTCCTATGGTGAAAATTTCAGATAAGATGTCGCATCCTCAGAAAAGTCTCTTTGGCCTCCTGTCTTACATTCTCAAAGCTTTTTCCTTAATAGCCTTATCACAATTTTTCATTCTCTGTGTCATTGCTTTTGATCGGTTGTGCCCTCCACTAGACATTACATTCTTTTTTTTTTTTCTTTCAGTGTACATGCTGAAGGGGGTACAGTTTGTTGTTTCAATACATGCATATATTGTGTAATGATTTAATCAGAATAGTTAGCATTTCTAGCACTTAAACATTTATCATTTCTTCATGGTTATAACATTCAAGAACCTCTTTTCTGACTATCTTGAAATGCACAATGTGGTATTATTAGCTATTATTACCCTGAATCACCAGAACCTATTCTTCCTATCTAACGGTAACTTTGTAACTTTAGACATTACATTTTGGTAGAAGGCAAGCTGTGTGTTCACCCTGCATTTCTCAATCCCTATCAGAGTGTCTGAACAATTAAATAGACGTTGTATGAACAAAAAATGTCAGGGCAACATGGTTACATGTATGTATTTTTTTATTCTTCATTCATGATGATATTTTTTCAGGTTTTTCTAGTTATAATCTCGAGACACCAT
>NW_007732457.1:117832-126096 GCF_000696425.1 Galeopterus variegatus | reverse complement strand
TTAGACATTACATTTTGGTAGAAGGCAAGCTGTGTGTTCACCCTGCATTTCTCAATCCCTAGCAGAGTGTCTGAACAATTAAATAGACGTTGTATGAACAAAAAATGTCAGGGCAACATGGTTACATGTATGTTCTTTTATTATTCTTCATTCATGATGATATTTTTTCAGGTTTTTCTAGTTATAATCTCGAGACACCATATTATGTATATTTTTAAATTGTGTGTACTTCTTTAAGATAGTTCAGTTTTCATTTCTTTGACACTTAACAGGTGATTGCATAAGTACATTTTTGATTTTATATTTTTTCTCTGCTTTTAAATCAGCTTTATAATATAGAGTTATTATTATCATGTGATTGGTAACTTAATTGATTGTGTATTTTAATTAATTCCAGGTCATCACAATGTCAGCTTCATCTTAGACAGTGATTATGGAAGGTAGGTCATTTTGTAAACAATAATTTTCTTAATTTATTCAACTGGGTAAATAAAATTGTATATATTAATTTGTGCTGTTGATGCAGAGATTAAAAATTTAATCACTTTCTTCCCCAGAATTAACATTTAAAGGATCTGTAACTCCCTTTAACTCATAATTTGCGCCTTGCACATGACCATTTAATTGTTGGGAAACCAAGCATTAATTAGACAACAACAAATTTTAGAATATTTAATTGTAATATGGAAAAATGTTATTTTACGTCTTGCAGCTCTTCTGATTTAATGGTAATTCTTTTGATAACTAAAATAAAGTTTGATTTGAACTGATATAAGAATAAATAAAACCTCACAGTTAATATTACCTGATAAAGGTTTTCTTTTAAGATATCAAGACAAAAAGAGTAGTGAAAGATGGTAGTTATATCTTTAAATTGTGCACCTTAAAACCAATGTAATAACCTATACTTACAATTTTCCATAAAACTAGGACTCATTTTCAGATGTCCTACATCCTAAGTTCAGTGAGAAAGACCATCAATACATTTATAGAAGTTTCAGAATATGCAAATCTCAATACATGTTGCAAACCTCATATTATAGATCATAATAGTGAACATTTAGTGGTAGGCATGGGGTTAAGCACCTTACCTATATTATCTAGTTTAATCCTCCCAAGAACCTATAAATTGAATGCTATCATCCACCCCATGTTACCCACTGGGAAAATGAGACTTAGGAATGTTAAATAATTTGCCCAAGGATATTCAGCTAGTAGGAAACAGCATTAGTATGATAACCCATGCAGTCAAACTCCAGGCCCCAAGCATTTTACTACAGTGCTCTGCCGTAACTGATGGAGGGTTTCAGCCACCAGTACCACGTCTCATTACTTAACATCCTGATCCAGGATTCTCTACCATGGCAGGATTATTCCACTCTTGAGAGCATTTGCAAATAGTGGGGGCATTTCTTGGCTGTCACAGCAATTGGGTATGTTAATGGCTTTTAGTGGACTGGACTGTAATATGCCAAACCTAAATGAATTATTCTGTGCAGCATGTCATAATGCTTCCCACTGAGAAAATGAGCCAGTTGACAGAGATGCAAATAAATCACAGTATTTAGCATCTGATATTAATATAGCTGTTGTACATCAACAAAAGGATAAGTTTGTTGATTTCTTTTTTGTTTTCTGAAGAGAGACTCAATGATCGGAAGTTTGAGAAGAATGACAATACTACAATCAAAATAGATGTTATGCTTGGTCAATGTTCACAGACCGCAAGGATGAGATTTGGTCTCTCCATGCACGGAACTGCAATTGAGTTAGTGAGACCAAATCCACTATCATTGTATTTAGAGACCACTTAGATCTAGATACCTAGAGGCAATAGGTTTGTAAGAAAGTGATGTCTGGAATCAACACTTCATCACAGATGAACATAGAATAGACCAAAACCATATAAAGTGGCATAATTCAAAAGCAAATTAAAGTGGAAGATATGCAAATGATACTAGGATACACCTTTGTGATTTACATGAATTAACAGTTATTGTCTACAAGGACACAACATATTTATATATAAATTGATAAGATAAGGCAATAGGATTTTATCAAAAATATTAGAAAACCATATTAGAAGCAACGATTATTGTTTTATTTATTACTTTTTTATTTTTATTTTTTAGGCAGGTGGCCAGTACTTATTAAGCTTTAGATGATTTCCTGAACTATATATGGTCCTTTTATGTTCTCAGTATCACTCTTTTTAAGGTAGAAAAAAAAGAATTTTTAATTGAGTCTGTATGAAAGATATTAATTACCAAATCCATCATATGTCTCTCAGAGAAATAATTATCCAAAAATAGAAGATTTGAGTGTTCAAGGTTGAATGTGAATGATAAGTATACATAAATCAATATAGTGCATTAACATGCCCAGAAACTTTCAATTTAAAAATGCTAGAAAATTCACACATAATATAGGCAAAGACACTACATTAAATTGTTGATTCTGTGATCTTGATTTATAATTCCTTTTTTTTCTTTTTTAAGCCAATGACTATCCTTTTGTATGAAAGTCTCAAAATTCAGGAAATTGTGTTTCTATATAAAATATTGTTAGGCACTTAAGATAACTGTTAATGGCATTTTAAAATATTCAAATAATTCCTTTTTTTTCTTTTTTAAGCCAATGACTATCCTTTTGTATGAAAGTCTCAAAATTTAGGAAATTGTGTTTCTATATAAAATATTGTTAGGCATTTAAGATAACTATTAATGGCATTTTTAAAATATTCAGTCATTTTATAAATTATAAAACTCGTATTTTACAAGTTTCAGGAGCATTGCTGAATATCTAATGAACCAATTAAAGACCATTGTGGTACCCATTCTGCATCTTTTTTAATAGCCAACCTTCTCTCCTCTATTACCCCTAGTTCAAACAACAGCTGCTCCAAACTGATAAGGTTCGGAGGAGGCTGCTTTGACAAATGCCTAGTTATTATCAATGAATTAGTGAAAATCACCTCAGTGTCATCCAAAACAAATTATATTCAAGTTTTATTTCAGGAGGCAATTCCCCACTAACTCAAGAAACTGAGTTAATGAAATGCAGAATCTGAGCAGGCACAATATTGTTGGAGCTAGCATGGTGTAAACCTTTGGGAAATCAACTGAAAGGCTAACAACATAGAAATATAAAATCCAGTATGAACTTCTTAAATAACTAATTTAGCATAAAATATTTCCAGAGACTCCTTAGTTTTGCAAATGCACATTGTAATGACTGGGTTAAACTTACAGGAGGGTTCATTGTTGCCTCAACCACAAGATTTGCATTGTCCTTTTAGAGTCTAGTTCACTGAATTATTATTATGATGAATGGGTGTTGAGTCTTAATATTTGAATTTCTTACCTCATCTAATTGTGAATTTCTTTGAGGTAATTAAGGGAAAATCATTTAATTTCTAGGATTCTTTCCCTTCGTAATGCTCCAGGTTATGGAAATGCACGTGTGTACCTGTCAAGAAATACAAGCAGTCTCTGCGTTTATTAAGGATGATTTAAACCTGGTAGCTTGTTGTTAATTTGCATTTATCCACCTGTACTTTCACACAATTTAGTGAGCAGCGGAGGAACATTGTGCAGTCACAGGTTAGGACTCAAATTGACTGTACTCCTGTTCTGTTTCTGCCACTTGCTTTGTGATCTTGAGTAGGTTAAGTCCATTCTCTGAATTCTATCTACCACATGTGGTTGATGTAAAGATCAAATTTCATAATAGACTGAAAGCTCTCATCATGATACC
The DNA here is from genome assembly GCF_000696425.1 of Galeopterus variegatus. Lineage (NCBI taxonomy): Eukaryota > Metazoa > Chordata > Mammalia > Dermoptera > Cynocephalidae > Galeopterus > Galeopterus variegatus. The sequence goes on along the minus strand of NW_007732457.1, from coordinate 122,340 downwards.
TTCTCTTAGAACCTAAATGGGTTCTAAGAGAAGAGGGCATGGGGTGGTCAGTAGAAGAGCCACCCTTTACGAAGAAGTCCTCCTGACTGGTTTTCTTCAATGTCAACATAATTTCTTAAAATCAACTTTAGGGAGGTATAATTTGCACATAATAAAATGTACATATTTTAAGTGCAGTTCAGTAAGTTCTGACAAATGTATATACATGTGCAACCAACAATCAAATTAAGATATAGAACATTTTGATCTCCCTCCAAAAGTACTATTCTGCTCCTTGGCAAATTATAACATAATTCGCATCACAAAAATAAAAGATAAAAAAAAAAGAATTCCTAAAATAAAGATCACTTTTAATGCAGAAAATTTTACTTTTTTTAAAAAACAGGAGTTTCCCACAGAAAATGGCATATTTTGTTTCTTCTCTCAATAAAATTTCAATGTTTCAAACATATGCAGGTATGTGACATTTCTCTTACTCTGTATGTGGGGGGCAAGGTGATGTGTACTTCGTTTCATCAAATCAAAGACAATAATGATTGTAAAGTGTACTACATTATTTTATGTACTGCTAGGAAAGGAAAAATGCCTACTCTGTATGTGGGGGGCAAGGTGATGTGTACTTCGTTTCATCAAATCAAAGACAATAATGATGGTAAAGTGTACTACATTATTTTATGTACTGCTAGGAAAGGAAAAATGCCTGAGCTAGGGAGTCTAATAGAAAGCCCTGGCATAAAGTTAGGACCCCAAAAACTACATTCTTAGTGTGAGATTGATTGAAAAATAAACTCATCGCACCAACAGAGACAGCATGTCTCAATTCTCCCCTGTCAATTTAATTTAAAGAGGTCTCATGTTGATAGTTCTCCTATAAGTGTCAGAAGCAACCACAAATCTTCCTGGAAGAATTGTACTTCATTGCAGGTCAGTGATGGAAAGACACATTCTGATTTCAAAGATGTTAAAATGTGAAAAAATGTGTTTCCTGGAATCAATCAAATGTGATATATCTTGGCTTTTCCTAGAAACTTACATAATGTGAAGCTCATATGCAATAATACTTAGAACTTTGTAGAATTAANATAATTCCTTTTTTTTCTTTTTTAAGCCAATGACTATCCTTTTGTATGAAAGTCTCAAAATTCAGGAAATTGTGTTTCTATATAAAATATTGTTAGGCACTTAAGATAACTGTTAATGGCATTTTAAAATATTCAATCATTTTATAAATTATAAAACTCGTATTTTACAAGTTTCAGGAGCATTGCTGAATATCTAATGAACCAATTAAAGACCATTGTGGTACCCATTCTGCATCTTTTTTAATAGCCAACCTTCTCTCCTCTATTACCCCTAGTTCAAACAACAGCTGCTCCAAACTGATAAGGTTCGGAGGAGGCTGCTTTGACAAATGCCTAGTTATTATCAATGAATTAGTGAAAATCACCTCAGTGTCATCCAAAACAAATTATATTCAAGTTTTATTTCAGGAGGCAATTCCCCACTAACTCAAGAAACTGAGTTAATGAAATGCAGAATCTGAGCAGGCACAATATTGTTGGAGCTAGCATGGTGTAAACCTTTGGGAAATCAACTGAAAGGCTAACAACATAGAAATATAAAATCCAGTATGAACTTCTTAAATAACTAATTTAGCATAAAATATTTCCAGAGACTCCTTAGTTTTGCAAATGCACATTGTAATGACTGGGTTAAACTTACAGGAGGGTTCATTGTTGCCTCAACCACAAGATTTGCATTGTCCTTTTAGAGTCTAGTTCACTGAATTATTATTATGATGAATGGGTGTTGAGTCTTAATATTTGAATTTCTTACCTCATCTAATTGTGAATTTCTTTGAGGTAATTAAGGGAAAATCATTTAATTTCTAGGATTCTTTCCCTTCGTAATGCTCCAGGTTATGGAAATGCACGTGTGTACCTGTCAAGAAATACAAGCAGTCTCTGCGTTTATTAAGGATGATTTAAACCTGGTAGCTTGTTGTTAATTTGCATTTATCCACCTGTACTTTCACACAATTTAGTGAGCAGCGGAGGAACATTGTGCAGTCACAGGTTAGGACTCAAATTGACTGTACTCCTGTTCTGTTTCTGCCACTTGCTTTGTGATCTTGAGTAGGTTAAGTCCATTCTCTGAATTCTATCTACCACATGTGGTTGATGTAAAGATCAAATTTCATAATAGACTGAAAGCTCTCATCATGATACCTTCTCTTAGAACCTAAATGGGTTCTAAGAGAAGAGGGCATGGGGTGGTCAGTAGAAGAGCCACCCTTTACGAAGAAGTCCTCCTGACTGGTTTTCTTCAATGTCAACATAATTTCTTAAAATCAACTTTAGGGAGGTATAATTTGCACATAATAAAATGTACATATTTTAAGTGCAGTTCAGTAAGTTCTGACAAATGTATATACATGTGCAACCAACAATCAAATTAAGATATAGAACATTTTGATCTCCCTCCAAAAGTACTATTCTGCTCCTTGGCAAATTATAACATAATTCGCATCACAAAAATAAAAGATAAAAAAAAAAGAATTCCTAAAATAAAGATCACTTTTAATGCAGAAAATTTTACTTTTTTTAAAAAACAGGAGTTTCCCACAGAAAATGGCATATTTTGTTTCTTCTCTCAATAAAATTTCAATGTTTCAAACATATGCAGGTATGTGACATTTCTCTTACTCTGTATGTGGGGGGCAAGGTGATGTGTACTTCGTTTCATCAAATCAAAGACAATAATGATTGTAAAGTGTACTACATTATTTTATGTACTGCTAGGAAAGGAAAAATGCCTAAGCTAGGGAGTCTAATAGAAAGCCCTGGCATAAAGTTAGGACCCCAAAAACTACATTCTTAGTGTGAGATTGATTGAAAAATAAACTCATCGCACCAACAGAGACAGCATGTCTCAATTCTCCCCTGTCAATTTAATTTAAAGAGGTCTCATGTTGATAGTTCTCCTATAAGTGTCAGAAGCAACCACAAATCTTCCTGGAAGAATTGTACTTCATTGCAGGTCAGTGATGGAAAGACACATTCTGATTTCAAAGATGTTAAAATGTGAAAAAATGTGTTTCCTGGAATCAATCAAATGTGATATATCTTGGCTTTTCCTAGAAACTTACATAATGTGAAGCTCATATGCAATAATACTTAGAACTTTGTAGAATTAATGAGAATAAATTTTAGAAAGAGTCTGCCATATGTTCAGTACTGGGCTATTTTACCAATATATCTAAAACTTTGATATGCAAAGCTACAAGAAGTCCAATCATAGTTAAATGTATTTCTACATAAGAAAAATAAAAATAGAATATGTTGGCCCATAAATATAAGAATGATTCATTCATCAAGAGCATATGGGAGAAGAGGAGGTTCTACCTGCCTTCCTGTGTTTTCTTATGTAGCTTAGGTTTTCCTTACTCTCTCCATTCTCCCATTACCAGTGTTGCTTTAGTACCAGTTCCCATTAAAGCCTGGTCCCCATGGAATGCAGGTCTCTGAGAAAGCCATGTTTATTGTTCTCTTTGCAGGATTGCATCAGAGAGAAAATAATGAAACACCTAATTCGTTCATTCATTCATCCACTACCTACACTGTGTTAGGTTCTATGGCTAGATAATTTGGAAATTTTGAAAAAAATCAAGCATTTGAGTTTATGTGTAGTATTCATGACATTTTATTTAGTGTGCTTTCCCTTCCAGAGGTCACTACAATTTCACCTTCAAAAGGAAGCATTCAAGGTGGCACCACACTGACAATAAGTGGGAAATACTTTGATCAGACAGATTTCCCAGTCAGAGTTGCAGTTGGAGGTATTTTTCATGATTTTTAACATGCTTCATAAGAACAAATCCTGTCTGTTCTTGTAAAAAAATATGTATGATTATGTTGCTTTGTGTTGCTTCGCCCCCCCATGGATTTGTCACCCCACTTCCCCTGGGTGATGGAGACTCAAAGGATTACTCAAAGCCCATCTCTTCTGAGCAGTGAGAAGCCCCGAAGTGGTTAACTTCCCTGGGACCCTCCAGCAAGAGGCAACCCTTCCTCGGGAAATTAACCCTGAATTGAGGTTCTCTTCCTACATTTACTTTCCAGACCAGGAAGTTACAGGAAGAGAACATGGGTGGGGTTACAGTTTAACAATATAGGCTGGTAACTTTCAGTGAAACAAGTCAGATGACATTCCAGTAAGGCTATCAGGAAAAGCTTGATCTTAGCAAACATTCCTTCCTACAGCAATTTTTCAGTATTTTTAACATAACAATCAGTAACTAGTGTGTCCTTGAGCCAGCAACCTTGCTGTGCCACAAATCTTTATCTTACACCAGAGACCTTTATAGCCTGAGGAAAATTTCCAGTCCTCTGCAAGGTCAATATTTGAAACTGCAAGAATTTGGAAAACCAGGCCCTGTGAAGTACACTTGCTTTATAGTATATTCCATGTGTGTGTGTGTGTGTGTGTGTGTGTGTGTGTGTGTGTGT
>NW_007732457.1:90689-116763 GCF_000696425.1 Galeopterus variegatus | reverse complement strand
GAAATGAAATGTAAGGTACTATTTTGGGATACTCTTCTCATATTCCTCTCATATACTGTGCCTCATCCACACATCAGTAATTACTGATGACATTGGCCTTGGAAAGAGCATTAATTAGTGGGTTATCTGTTTGCAAATGCACATAGGCCTTGGTTCTCTGGTTACAGATCACTTTTATGTGTCTTGTCTAGATCTGTTCAGAGGCAGGGAGTTATGCAGCTCAAAATAGAGGTTGGGGTGAATGTAATGGTGGGAATCTCTTTCCTCAGTTATAATGACATCACTTTCCTTGATAGGCAGGAGACAAGATGGTTGCCCATGCAACTGGACACATATATTTTCTGCTACAGACCTCTTACTCAGATACTATCTATTTTTTTATGGAATCTACCTATGAGCCAGCAAAAATATGATTTCAGAAGAGAAGAGAAACGGATATAAAGGAACCTCATTTAGCATTTATACAATAACTTTCCTGTCTCCATGAATCCCTTGCTGGTCACCTGCATAAATATTAAAACCTGGGCCATAGTTTTTTATGTTTATATCATGTATTATTTAGATCAGATTTGATATTTTAAATATTAAAACTGGGGACATAAAGCATTTTTAATTTATATCATGCTTATTTTGACAACAATACAGTTGATATGCAAAGAGACCATTTTAGTTTTCTAAGACATTTAATTGCCATTAATGTGGCAACCAGATTCNTACAGACCTCTTACTCAGATACTATCTATTTTTTTATGGAATCTACCTATGAGCCAGCAAAAGTATGATTTCAGAAGAGAAGAGAAATGGATATAAAGGAACCTCATTTAGCATTTATACAATAACTTTCCTGTCTCCATGAATCCCTTGCTGGTCACCTGCATAAATATTAGAACCTGGGCCATAGTTTTTTATGTTTATATCATGTATTATTTAGATCAGATTTGATATTTTAAATATTAAAACCGGGGACATAAAGCACTTTTAATTTATGGTATCATGCTTATTTTGACAACAATACAGTTGATATGCAAAGAGACCATTTTAGTTTTCTAAGACATTTAATTGCCATTAATGTGGCAACTAGATTGAAGATTCTGAATCCTCAATAATTTCTTGAAAATAATTAGTTTATGTATCTTTCCTTTGCAGTAAAATGGGCTATTGGTTTAATATACTATTCAAATTTACTATTTTCTAGTTCGATTTTCTTGCATCCTCAAGCATTCAAAGGGAGTGTCAAAATTTAAATGTTGCAGGCTACCAAGCAAAGCTTGGTAAAGCATTTCCCATCATTTCCCTTGTCCTCACTTTTTGTGGGCTGTGATTGCCACTTCAGTAAATACTTATCGAGGACTGACCTTACATGAGGAACACATAGAGTTCTAAGACATAGACTCTTCCCTCAAGCCTAATTGTGCTTATATAGAGGTTACAATCATTCTCTTTTAGGCCCTTGTCTGTTTTGGTGAAAATACTCATTTAAAAATTATCGTCCCTTTTGTTTCTATTTGAAGAATTTGGACTAAACCACCATTTTTCCCACCTATGAGGTCTGGGATCATCTACCTTTGCAAAGTCTGAACATGCTGGGTTTATTTAGCAACTTTTCTTCAAGGAACAAAATATAAGGCTTCACTTTGGACTCAAAAGTGAAAACTTTTACAAAGACATAGTTTTATTAGCTTTTTTTTTTTTTAAATCAGAAATTGTGACATTTTCTATCTCAGACTTGTGATATTTTCCCAGGAAAATGTTGCCTTATGGAAGTATGACAGTTGATGAGTGATAAGCTTTAAGGGAGAACATGTAAAGGAAATGAAAATCCCCAGCTTTGCCTCTTGCTTACATAACTTTGTTTTAATAGAAAAGTACTTCAAGGTATAGAAAAAGTACTTAAAGGTAGGTGGACATGATTTGCATTCTGAAGCTTCAGTAGTAACGGTTCTGCACCTTGCTTCTCTGTAGGTCAAGCCTGTGATATTTTGAATGTCACAGAAAATAGCATATGTTGCAAGACACCCTCTAAACCTCATACTCTCAAAACTGTATATCCAGGTAAGTTATCATAAGAGAGAATGGACATTTCTACATTTGCAGAAATAGAATATTGTTGACACACATAATTAGTAAAAACAAATATTATTTGAACTTCTTAGAATTTGTAGTGGGAATTATAATAAATTTCTTCCAAGTTTTTAATTTACATTTTCTGGATCAGGAAATATTTGTATTATAATAGCTGCATTTAAATTATATCAGTGGAGATAAACCCAGCCTAAATTCTTCAGACACCCTACTGAAAAGAGCACATCTCTATTGATTGAGTACAGTGATGCCTCTATTAAATTAAATTATGATTACTAAATCTTGGCTACATGAACAGATTTTAAATGCCTTTTCCTGGATAAAAGTAAATAAATGGGGGAGAAAACAAATTATTTTCCTGGGGAAAAAAATAAATTCTTACTCGTCAAGGATGGTTTGAGAGTGAAAATAGGAGGTAAGATAAATATAACTCAAAATTCTTTTCAGACTTTCACCCGTGGGCCAGTGAAATTGCAGCTGATGGCGATTGGATCTGCACTCATATCACTGAAATGCTGTACATGATATGTGTATCTCATATCTTGTGCACATAGTGAAATCTGTTTATAATTGTGTCATTGGTTGGTATACGAAACCTAATGAATTCTGTTTACCAACCATTTATATTTCTTCGTTTTGAATTATATTAGAGAAAATATGACCAGTTTAAGAAAATAAATTACATTTATAATTAAAGACATTGAAGAAAGTTGTATTTGTCAGAGAGTTCTGCTGCTGTAAAAGGCTGAAGTATTCAAGCTTTTCTTCAACCAAATTCAACTGAAGCCCTGTAGTGTAGCTATTGTTATCCAGATCCAGACAAGATTTAAAGCTGCTATAGAAAGGCATGAACCTAATTGTTGTTGTATTTTAAGGAAAAAAAAAAAGAAGAAGAAAAGAAAAGCAGAAAAGGAAAGAGTGAGGTAGTTTCTTTCTGATTAGGAAAAAACTTAATCACAGGGTTTACCCTGGCAAGAGTCAATGCACTTTATTGGGAGTATTCTGTATTAGTCTCCTTCTGTTGCTTGTAACAAAATATCTGGAACTGGGTGATTTGTAAGAAAACAATATATTTATTGCTTACAGATTTGGAAGCTAGGCACTTCAAAATCCAGGGAACTCATCTGGTGAGGGTCTTCCTTGGCAGTGGCTTTACAGAAGTGCAGGGATCTCACATGGCAGAAAATGGAAGAGCAGAGACAGAAAGAGAGTTCGTCATGCACTCTCCTTTTAATGCCCTCAGAGCCATGTCCACTATTCCAAGAATGGATCAATCTATTCATGAGGGTGCAGTCCTCACAATCCAATTACCTTTCCAAGGCCCCATCTTTCAACTATCACAATAGGATTTCCCACCCTCTTAACACTGTCACAGTGGGGACGAAGTCTCCACTACAATAAACTTTTGGGGGGACACAATTCAAACCTCAGTGAGTTTTGGGGGGACATTCAATCCACAGCAATTCTCTTTTTGATTCTGTTCAAGCAGAAGATGAAATCCTAGAGCAGAAGCAATGCTTAAAAGAAAGAGAGAAAAACAAATATTGAGCAAATATTGAGAGAAATCATAAAGACAACAGTGTCCGCTCCCCAGTTAATGGCTTTGTAAGCCCATCATTGAGTAACTTTTATTATTAGAGAGAAAAATCAAGGCAAAGACTTTGAAACCAAATGGTCTTAATTTTGAAGTTTTGAGAGTTAAGTATATAAAGCAACATCAGTCATGTGATAGGTAATAATTATTATCTATTGTTATCTGAAGTAAAGTGCTTATTAAATGCCAAGTATTTTACACATATATTATACATAATTCCTATAGCATCCATGCAAATAGTATTATTACACTAATTTTACATATGTGGAAACTGAGGCTCAGAGAAGTGAATTAATAATAAATATGTTGCAGATTGTCCTAATAGTACTCTGTCTTCTGGATACAAGTACATGTAGGGGTATGTGTAATTGTTTTCTTTGCATACATGGTCTCTAAGTCTGAATTGAAATAGAACATCTATAATAACCACCCAAATAGGCCATTATGACATGGTATCATGATTCTGATGAAAGGCTTCTTTTATCTTATTATGTTTAGGTGGGAGAGGCCTAAAACTTGAGGTATGGAATAATAGCCGGCCAGTACATCTTGAAGAAATACTTGAATACAATGAAAAAACTCCAGGCTATTTGGGTGCCAGTTGGGTAGATTCAGCTTCTTACAGTTGGCCCTTGGAACACGATACATTTGTTGCACGCTTCACTGGATTTTTGGTGGCTCCAGATTCTGATGTTTATAGATTCTACATCAAAGGTGATGACCGTTATGCTATTTATTTCAGCCATACTGGACTTCCAGAAGATAAGGTAGGGAAACCTCAGAATACTATTTGATATTATAAAAAGAATATGATGATCTTTATATGTATCTCACTTATTCTCAATCAAAATCAACGAATACATTAAGGAATCTATGAGAAATGATTTTATGTAGTTGGGTTTTTGGATATTTTAACATATCATATAATATAAGCTATAGTGTTGTCATGGAAAACCTATAGCCTAAAAGAAAGTCATTTCCCACATCTAAATTTTCTCAGTCAAGGGAAAAACACATATATTTTCTTTAAAAATGAAATTTTAAAAATTATTATGAAAAAATTATAACCACACATAGAAAATTTGGAAAAGAATGAAAATATTTCACTGTTTTGCATTTACTTGGTCATGAGATGAAAGTCTTTTCCTTTTATCACTATTTTTGTTTTTACATAGGTAGGATCATGCATCCAATTTCATAGTCATTTTTTGCCACATATTAGTATTAAGCACTAATGTTACCTTGTTTATGTAATCACCATTTTTAATGACTGAATATTATGTTACTATATGGGCTTACTAAGCTTAGTAACTATCTCCCTATTGATGTTTTTAATTTATTTCTGATTTTTAATGATCACAAATAATACTCTGTTGAACATCTATGTTTATTAGATTTTTCTGTATTTTGGATTATTTCCTTAGAAAAATTTCACAAATGTGAAATAGATCAAATCAAAATAACATTTTATGACTCTATTTATATGGTAAAGTTGCTTCACATACTGGTTGCAGAAGTTTAAATTGCTACCTGTAATTTACGAATTCTAATTTTTCCATAGCTTGTCGGCATGCTTCCTCCAAAGGTGGTATAGTCATTTCTAATGGGAAGCATGCAGAACCATTTAGCAATCTTTGGCATCTTTCAGGACAATCTCTAATGATCTAATTTGAGTTAAATCCCTCAGAGTTCTATGCAGAGAAAAGGAATATTTTATTTAACCATTACAACGTTCCTCCTGGCATGTATCTTTTTATTTCCCATTGGAATTCTAATTGTGGAAAAGCTATGGTGGTATAGTGGTGTTGGTGTTAGTGAAGGGTGGAAGGATGGAAGTGAGCTTCGATTATTTTTAAAAATTCGATTTCCTCATTGATAACAAATCTTAGAAGAAAACTATGAAGTAGTTTCTTATTTTTCTATTAATAAAAGTTCTAAGACTTATTAAAATAAGAAACTTTTATTAGACTTTAAAATAAAGTTTATTTAAAATTAAAATAAGACTTCTATTAAAATAAAAGATAATAAACTACTTCATATTTTTCTATTAATAAAAGTTCTAAGACTGACAGAAACAATAAATGATAAATAAAAGTTGAAAAGATTTATTAATAAATTATCTTCTTTCTCTCTCTCCCTCTCTCTCTGTCCTTCTGGGATAAGGTGAGGATCGCATATCACTCTGCCAATGCCAACAGTTATTTTTCCAGTCCAACACAAAGATCAGGTGACATTCATCTTCAGAAAGGAAAAGAGTAAGGTTTTTACTTGTCTTTAAATTTCTGTGTGGTATTTAAAAGCTGTAAGTTTGTATGTATAAACAATTTCATTTTGTTTTTAATTGATTGAAATCGATTGTTTTTAATTTAATTGTTAGTTTATTGGCTTAATTTGTAATTGTCCATTCTCCAAAATTTTATTAAATTTTGTTTCTATATTTTCAAAAATACTAGCATTTAGCCAACTGGAGGAATTTGAAATATAAATTAATCCTGTTGCAACAATTATAATTTTGCAAAATTTACTTAATCCTGTTTTTAGTTCTTTAGTAGGTCTTTTAAGTCAATCATTTATTTAATTTCTCTGTTCTTATAGCAGAGCTCTTGAATATTGCTAGAGAAAAATCACATGTATTAATGCCACTGTTAATATGTATTTATTATTTACTGATTTATTCTAGGCCATGGGCCACGTACTGTAAATTTAATACCAACAGTATTAAGATATACTCCCTGTCCTTAAGGAGCAAATAATTTAGTGCTGAAGTGTCCAGTCCTGAGAGCAGATTAGGGTATTATCCAAATAGCAGATTATCCTATTCAAAAAGCCATTCAGGATTCCTAGAAAACAGAAAGATAAAAGACATGATGTATTCAAAATGGAGAACGTGGAGAATGAAGTTACATGGAGAATGACAAAAGGTGCATTGAGATCATCTTCCATTTCACATCTGTTAGGTTTTACTGCGTAACAAACGACTCCAGGCTTTGGTAGCTTCAAACAACAAATGTCCACTATTTCACACAATTTTGTGGGTGGCTGGGCACTTCTTTTGGTCCTGGACAGTTTAATTGGGATAGATGGTCTAGGATGGCCTCACTCATGTATCTGGAGCCTCAGCTGTCATGGTTGGGACTTAGCTATATGGAGCATCCCATTCCACACGGTCTCTTATCTTCTGAGAGGCTAGCGCAGACTTGTCACATTGATGGATGGGTTCCCGGAAGTAAAGAAGACGATTCCTAATACACATGTACTTTCTGATACTTTGCTTGTGTCTCACTTGCTAATATCCTATTGGCCAAAGCAAAAGCCAAGCCTAAATTCAAGGGGTAAAGAAATAGACTTTACTTCTTGATGGAGGGAGTTTCTTTCTCTTGTTCTCTCTTTCTCTCTCTCTCTCTTCCCCCCTCCCTCATAGACTTTACTTCTTGATGGAGGGAGTTTCTTTCTCTTGTTCTCTCTTTCTCTCTCTCTCTTCCCCCCTCCCTCCCTCTTCCTTCCTTCCTTCCTTCCTTCCTTCCTTCCTTCCTTCCTTCCTTCCTTCCTTTTTCTTTCTTTCTCTCTCTCTTTCTTTATTTTCTCTTTCCAGATATTGATGAAATTATGTTCAGAGGCAGCACCATGAAGATCTGACAGAATTGGATAGAGAAGGCTGGGATCAATGGTACCTGGGAGCATTCACACTTAATGTTCTTACTGAGGTCTTAGCATTACATTCTTCTTCTCCTTCTACTACTACTTTATAATATACTTAAACATTTTATTTTTTAACCAAGATCACTACTGGGCTAGTTCAGGGTAAGTGGGGTGCCCAATTTATACCTACTGTGATTAAGTGTTAACACACCTTCAGACTCTGGCTTGGTCTTGGAAAATGAGTTCAGCCTACCTGCTCGGTGGAAGCACAGAGCTTGAATGAAAGCAACTCTTAATACGTCTGCTGCCTGGTGTTTGTGCTCCTGCAAGACCAGCTTGGCATTTACAAGGTGCACTTATAGTGATGGCTCTGAATTCTGAAATCGAGGCTACCCTAGCTCATTTATTGCACAATGGTTCCCAGAGCCTTTCCAAAGATGGCTCATATTGCCAATTTATTCTGCTTAGAGAGTATAGTTCTGTCCCTAAGTATGTGTCTTTTTGGTCAGAGCTACCCTAGCTCATTTATTGCACAATGGTTCCCAGAGCCTTTCCAAAGATGGCTCATATTGACAATTTATTCTGCTTAGAGAGTATAGTTCTGTCCCTAAGTATGTGTCTTTTTGGTCAGCTTCTTCTGCTTTGAATTCTACTTCACTTATTACTTTTTAAAAATCTTTAAATCATTAAAATTCTTTAGTGTCTGTTATTCATATGAAGAAAGAGAATAACAATACCTATTTTATGAGACTTCTGTGAAGATTACATATAAGAATGAATGCAGAGTGCTTTGTTTAGTGTCTAGCACATAGGAAGTGCCTAATTAGTACTTTTAAGCTGCAAGTAAGAATGCAGAATTTAGTGGTTCTTCTTTGAGTCCTGCGTCTTAGTTAGTGTTGGCCACCTCGATTCAGCAGAGATGGTGAACAGGTTCTTAGGGCAGCCAAGAGCCTGATGTAATCTCTCAGCTTCAGTTCTATCAGGGGCATCATCACATCCAGAGTCTCATCACCCAGACACATAAGAGATGCTACATTATGAGAGATGATAAATGTTTCTCATTCAGTCTTCCATGAACTGTGGACACTTATTCTCCCTATATAAGAATATCTGCTGAGTGATGTGAGGCAATTTAGAAGAACTCCCGGCTGGTCCTTTCAAAATGGGAGCATTGGTGGCATTGCTAGAAACTTAGATGGGGAAGCAGGAGTTTTACACTCACCTGTAACAGCTGTTCAGTGAATGCCTTATCCTGGATACACGGTTAGATGATGGGCAAGGGCTTTAAGAATTCCAAATATAAGGTGTGAATCACATCCAGCTTGTTGGAAGTCCATGGTCAATTTAGTCAGTAAACATTTTCTGAGGCAATGTTTTATTCCCCAGGTTACAATGGAGCCATATTTAAGGAACACGAGACTAGAAACTTTCAGTCCTGACACATACAACCTTTCAGATACAAAATATATGATATATCTAAGCCTGCCTGTCATTTACTTGAACATATTGAAGTACTTAACCTCTGCATATCCTATGTGTTGTATGCCAGAGAGTTATTATAATTGAAAGTGCTATTTTGTTTTAAGCTCCTTGAGGATGGGCAATAGATAAATAAATACTTAAATAAATATTTATTGATGAAACTAAATGAATTGGTCATGAATGGAAACAACTCTCTACTAATGCAGATATCTTATATAATTCATTTTGTTTTAGCAAATGACTATGAAATTTTAATATTTTAATATTTAAAATCAGGGATACTACAATATAAATCATTTAACAGGTAGGCTTTTTAGATAATGTTGATATTTTATTCATTGAAAATTTTATGACAAGTGTTCTGGGGAAAATGTTGTATTCATTAATTACTCTATTTTTCCAGATACTATATTGAAATCTTGCTGCAAGAGTATAGATTAAGTGCTTTTGTTGATGTTGGACTGTACCAGTATAGAAGTGTCTATACTGAACAACAAACGGAAGATGCAGTAAATGAGGAACAAGTTATTAAATCCCAGTCGACAGTCATTCAGGAAATACAGGTTTGCTATGATTATAGATTTATAGAAAGTAAATGTCTAAAATCAGGAGTTCTATTTCATTATTAATATTAGTAGGTACTATACTGTTTTGGAGGAAAGCATTCATGGAAAATTATTAAATTGTGACCTGGAGTATCTGTATTACAAGCCAAAAAGGCTGATACTTCATAAGACTAATTTTAAAATGTTTTAAAATATTATTTTATCATTTGTAGTAAAATGGAGCAATACATAAAGAGGCATTGAATAGCTGAATTATGATACTTCTAAAATGTATTTTTTCCATATATTAAAAAAATATTTTTTTTTAAATTGGAAAATAGGTTATAACGCTGGAAAACTGGGAAACAACTAATGCGATTAATGAAGTTCAGAAGATCACGGTAACCAGTCCATGTGTGGATGCTAATTCATGTTCACTTTACCAATATAGATTAATCTATAACACAGAGAAAACTGGTAAGTTATAAATACTAAGAGAAATATCATTTCTCTTCATGGATAGATGTAACATAAGATATTTGCTTTAGTGAAATTCTACTGTCTGGAAAATATTGTTTTAAAAGTATGCTGGACAAAGAAGCAGAAACACATATCATGAAGAAAAGTCTTCATATTGAAATAGAAAATTACAAACAACTTTCTGGCATATGCCATTATTTTCTTTTATAAAGATAGTAAAAAATGTGATCCAAAAGCACATCAGGATTTTGCAGATTGATGACTCGCAGGTGTAGGTTAAGAAAATAGGAATTGAACTCATCATTGCAGAGAAGTAAATATGTCTTTCGATTTCTCAAATTAAGTGATAGACCCATGAAACACTAATTGCATTTTGTAATAAATTCCAAAAATATTTTTTCCATTTCTGTTCACTGTTTCAATTAGTAAATATTGAGTGCTTACTGTTTGCTAAATACAATGCTTATTACTATGGAAATATTAGAATGATAAAATATGAGCCCTATCCTTAAAGAGATCACAAACCAACTAAATAGTCAATTTTATTGAAATTTAGAACATTATTTTCAGAACATAATTTCTGCAAATGATAACTTATATGGTACAGAGTATGGGTGCTTTCAAAATATAAATATAAAACATCAGTGTTGGCTGCAGTAGTTCAGAAAGATTTCAACTCCTCGTTTCAGAACATAATTTCTGCAAATGATAACTTATATGGTACAGAGTATGGGTGCTTTCAAAATTTAAATATAAAACATCAGTGTTGGCTGCAGTAGTTCAGAAAGATTTCAACTCTTCGGTTTTTTTTTCTTTAATTCACCCAAAAGTCTTGCTACCTGCTGATGCTTCTGACTTTGTACTGCAATCAGCTTTAAATGACCTCTGGTCTATAAAACCAGATACAGTTCAAGTAATAAGAACACAGAATCTCCAGAGCTACATCTACACGATAACCTTTATATCAACCAGAGGTAAGCGTGTCTTTCATTTTGCACTTCTCTAGGAAACAAATTTGTATCTTGTGCAATTCCATTGTAAAAGGCAAAAGTTTTTATAAAATGACAGAGGAAAAAATTGGATTCATAGCCTTATCAATGTCAGGAGAAATAGAAAGTGAATTATTAATTTTTTTCTATGATAACTAATACAAGTCCACTCCAATGCATGAGGGATGCACTGTATGTGCTTCTAATGCACTATCAGTATAATAGCCCACTTTATAAATTAGTAAAAATTAGCAAAAATATTAATTACGAAAATGAATTTAGAGTAAAGCAGTATTGTGTAGGAGACACTAGTCTGGCCGAATCTTGCCTGATGAAAGGGTTCTGTTGTCAAAGTCACATGGGAAACACTTCATATCATGGCTGCTTCTTGGAGATTGACAGATCTCATTAGAATATTAAAAACCCTGAGGAGTCTTACAGTCAAAAAAACAATTCACCTGTATTTAATACAAACTTATTTGATCTCTCCACCCTTTCTTTCCCCAAGTTATAGCTATTAACCTCTTATTAATGTTTTACATAGTTTTGGAAATACTGAGGTAGACATTTCACCTTAAAGTCAAGTTAAGCACCAGTTTGACTATTTTGGTACATCTAGCGCATGAAGTACGTCCCTGAATAAATGTGTGTGTGTTCACCTTAAAGTCAAGTTAAGCACCAGTTTGACTATTTTGGTACATCTAGCGCATGAAGTAGGTCCCTGAATAAATGTGTGTGTGTGTGTGTGTGTGTGTGTGTGTGTGTGTTTACTTTTCTTTGGGCAATCATTATTTTCCAATTGTTGTAAGTAAAATGTTACTTCACTGTTTATGTCTCATTTTATGAAATTGTTAATTTGATTGTTGAGTGGAGGATGAAGAATTTTGTTTAACATGAATTGAAGTTCTAAAAATTTCTCAAAAGTTAGATTGTCAAAATACTATATAAATGAAGATATGGTTATTCTTACTAATCTATTCATAGACCAGATAGAAATTTTAAGTCTTCAGCAGAGACCTTAAGAAATATGGTACCAAAATCTTAAGTGGGCAAATTTTAAGACTTTGCCCAACAGAGAAAGTCAATAGAATTTCATCCTTTCAGAGAAGAGAGACATCTGAGGACAAGGCCTTATTTCTCTTAAAGTGACATTTATGAACAAGCTTCACAGGCCTGGAGCTATTTCCTGGAATTCAGCTTTGTGTCCTATTCGTATCTAAAGAAAATAGCAGCATCCTAGCCAACTCTTATGCACTACAATAATGTTACTGGCACAAAACTAAAAGAATTTTTGGAATACCCTACTACCCATTGATCTTTACCTCATGGTCCCAATACATTCTTCTATTTTTCTTATAACACTTCCTTTTAAGCCATAGAAACAGAAATTTAAGTAGATACCATTTTGCTGTTTTGCTATTACTGCCATGGATAAATCTACTCCAACTACTCAAATTTAAGGATTTGCATCTTTCCCATTCATCCTTCTTTTGTGAAAATGGAACTTCAAAGAAAACTACTTCAGTTAAATTTGAGTGTCTGTTAGAAGATATATTGGTATTTTGTTAATTAACTTTTGGAAAATCTGTTTGGTACTTCTTTGCAGGAGATTTTGATCTGCTCGGTTATGAAGTATTTGATGGAAATAATGTCACACTGGATATTACAGAGCAAACCAAAGGAAAACCCAATTTGGAGACATTCACACTGAATTGGGATGGAATTGTTTCTAAGCCTCTTACTCCATGGTCATCGGAAGCTGAAGTACGCTCTAGGACTGTTCCTACCCCGTGTTTCTCTGCATCTTGTCACAGCATTCACTGGCCATTTGTAAACAGATAGGAAGGAGACATTACTTCCAAAAAACACTCCAACTAATTTAGTGCCTGACCAACTTACCACAATTTACATATCATGGGCAGTTTTGTCTGAAAGGAGACTCAAAGACAATATAATACAACCACTCCTTTTCCTAGGCAAGGCATCTTAAAGCTTTCAAAGCCTTGCTCTGCTTCTGCAGAGAGACTTGGTGTCCTTCTACCCACCCTAGCATTGTTCTGCATTCAAAATCTAATTTGTCATCATGTCAAAGGCAGAAATTCCTTGAGAAATGTAGTACAGTAAAAGCTTAACAATAAAGTATTGGTTAGTTTATATATCTTGTTATTTTATGAAGCAGAAAACTGTTGGAGTGTCAACCTTCTATAAAGAGCACGTTAAGGAATAGTAATACATTCTCCTACCTGGCATAGTGGGTTGGAGACAACCCAGAGTGAGCAGAGAAGGGAGGAAATAGGACAAAGACAGAGGGAAGGCAAGGGAAGATCTCAGATCAGTGTCAACAGGATCTAATGTATCTCCATGTGGGGCAGCTGTTTATAAAGAAAGAATGCTTGTGAGTTACTGAATTTTGACAACTACCTGTACCATGAATTTAAGTTAGTATTTGTGTGATGATTAAAGACCATATGTTGTCTCAAGTCCTTAATTCTAAACAATTTCTGTGCTTTGTCAGATAAACAGATGTGACAATTATAGGAGACTCATGAATGTGTACCCATTCCTTTATAACCCAAAATTATGTATTGTTTTTCAAAAATCATAAATACAGGCTTATGGTATATACTTCTCTTCTTTTGAAAAGCAAGAATGCATTGGAGTATATAGTTTTTCACCCACTTAATCCTGAGTTAGTAGGGAAAATTATTTATTTGGTATTAATTAATTTTTTTATTTCATATTAATTAAGTTAGGTTTGTTTCATTGCTCTTTTTAAAAAACCACTAAATAAATGTGTCTGCCTTGTGTAATACCTAAGCTAATATTAGCCAGTTGCATGTAGCTATTATTATTCTAAAATAAAACTCTTAAAAAGTCACCGGACGCTGAAGTTATCATATGTTAAAATTATCATGGCTAAAATATGGGAATTATCTTATAAAAATGTTCTATTAGAACTAATTAGTAATACTTCTTATGTTCTAACTCTTCGTGAAAAAGAATTTAATAAAGTTTATATTGTCAATTTAGTTTCAGGTAGCAATGGAAGAAATGGTTAGTACCCAGTGTCCACCACAGATTACAAATTTTGAAGAAGGATTTGTTGTGAAATACTTCAGAGACTATGAAACTGATTTTAACCTGGTACGGAATGTTTAATTAACTATGAAACTGGCCAAATAAGAATTCATGTGAATGTTTGCAATTTTATGATTTCTTCCTTGAACTAGTGTTAATTATTTTATCATTCAAAGTCAAATTGCAAAAATAATTTTGTTATATATTTATTGGTGAGGCCGGTTTTAGCATCTTCTCACGTTATAAAATGACTCATTTGTGAAAACTATATTTTCACCACACATAAGTTTTCTTCATCTACAAGAAGCAGACAAGATGGGCTACTGTAAGATCTACAGGCTTTTTTGTTTGTTTGTTTTCTTTACTTGGATGCAGAATAGATCCTATTTCCTCACTGACTTCAAAGAATATAATTTGTAGTGGGCATTATGGAGTAAATTGCTTTCCCTTGCTTTTTGAAATCACCTTCTGGTCAATGAGTACAATGCCTAGTCATTATTTCTTTCTTCATGAAATATAAAGATTTTTCTCTGATATACAGCAAAAGAAAAAAAATTAAATATACACTTCCTAATTCTCATTTTGAAGACTTGAGGAAGCCAGATATTTACCATTTCCAAGTGAGTACTATGAGAATAAGAAATAGTCTAGTTATTTAATTCAGATCAATACCCTAGAAAAAATATTATCCCTCAAAAATATATCACATGAACAGATTTATTAGTGAGAAAAAAAGGAAAATCTTTCATTTAATGGGTGATCTTTTCAACCTAATTTAATAAATATGCAAGTATTTGGGTTCTCCTATTCCGAATGTAGTACTGACAGTCATGTGGATTGCACAAGTAATTGACATTCTACTTCATCTCCTGTCACCACCCAACATGCGTTTCTATGCTCCTCCTAACCTTAGCTATTTATATTTCCCAACACCAGCCTCTCTCAGACATATTTTGACCTCTCTCTGAAGCCTTTGGCCCTTTTTTTGCACATATTTTACCCTCTCTCTGAAGCCCTTGGCCCTTTTTTCCCATTTGAACAGTGCTTTGAAATCTTTTTTTTATTTGAACAACTCCCATTCATCTTTAAAGACTTCACTCATTTGTCACTTCCTCTGAGTCATCTTTCTCGATGCTTTCATGTGAGTTCAGTGCTTCTCTTCAGCCTTAGTACTGGAATCACTGGCTCCTTTCTCCCAGTCTTGTGGCATCTACGCATAGGGATAGTGTTCTTCACCACTCGAGTCCTGAAGATTCAATAAAAAACAAACAAAAACCTGGCACACAGTAAACACTGAATAAACATTCATGGAGAAAATGAATAAATATCCTTAAGCAGTTCATAATATATGGAGAAAGGTAGGACTTGGGAAATAGTCTAATACAGTTGTAAGGGATTACATGATTACAGATCTAAATAAGGGCTTTAGAATTTCAGAAAAGAGAGAAAACATCTCAAATTAAAGTAGCTTGGAAAACAGTGGGGTTCAAGTGGAACTTGAATGACTTAGGTGGAGATGTTGGGAGACCTACAAGACGATAAATCATGTTTCATGTTTTCATTTGAAATATTATTGTTTCTGTAGGAACACATCAACAGAGGGCAGAAGACAGCTGAAACTGATGCTTACTGTGGTCGTTATTCCCTGAAAAACCCAGCTGTTCTTTTTGACTCAGCAGATGTTAAACCAAACAGACTACCGTATGGTGACATTTTATTATTTCCTTATAATCAGGTAAGCTCAACAAAATGATATGCTAATTGAATCTGGAAAATACCTTGGTAATAAAATTTTGTGAAATTTTAAGACAAGGAAAAGTTCTTACCATGTGAAATTATGTCATGTTGGACAGGCACTGTGGTTCACATTCTCGGTGCAGAATGCGAACAAAACAAAAACAGAAAAAACAACAGAGTACAGTGTATTATTTATTCTGCTTTATCTCATAATCATATAAAAATTATTTGCACACAAGTTTAAATGCTAAAACAGTTACAAATGTATAATCTTCTCCATTTTCTTCATTAATTAAGAGGAAACAAAAATGAATAGCCATCATAGAGTGATCTTGGTTATCCAGTCAGGGAAAATTGAAAGAAAATCATGAGCACAGGGGATGGTAGTTTTAGTTTGGATATTTAAGGCTCGCAAGCATAGATTTAGCCTTTCTCTTGTTTTAAAACTCTCAAATGGTCACACATGTTCTAAAATTCTCGGTTCTTAATATATTTGGCATGCTTAAGAAGTTGTAGCCTATTAAAATTGGTCTTTAATTATTACTATTTTATGGGGACATTAATCTCTGTCTCTAAATGCTCAACTGCATTCACATCCCAGTGGATCTGCCTGAATGTTTACCTCTCTTCTCTATGTGCAATGGACTTTTAAATGTACCAAAGAGTTTAGTTAGAGTTAATACCATAGCTCATCTCCATAGGGCGTGAATTGTTTTCACTTTTAAAGGAAACCGTATCTAAGAAAACAATAAAAAATTGATAATTAATGGTAAGGTCATTTCAACTCCACTTCCTCGTCTATAAAATCTTTTTCAATTCTGCAGCTAACTGGCTGAAATTAATCGTTTCTTTCTCTGAATTCTGGTACAATTTATGTGGGAAATATGCAATAAATTTTTTTGAATTGAGTTGAATTGATTTGAATTGTTACACATCAATTTAATGGAAAGATAATGTTACTGATTTTTTTCATATTTTTTATGTAGTTATGTTTAGCATACAAAGGATTCCTGGCGAATTATATTGGTCTAAAATTTCAGTACCAAGACAACAGCAAGATTACTAGAAATACTTATGTACAATTTACATATAACTTTTCTTATGGAAGCAAGTAAGTTACACTCTCAATTTGAAAACTCAGTTACACTATAGTTTATAAACTATGATGATAACACAAACTCATTTCTTGTGTTTTTTTGGTTTTGTCTTTTGTTTTATTTTTGGGGGGTGGGGGGAGAGGAAATCATGTGCACCATGGATCTAACATCTACTTTCCAGGGCTTTACATATGCTCCCTAACAGAAATAGTGTGTCAAAAAGAAATCTATAGATTATTAAAATAAAAATTGGTCTAGTGTCATCATTGCTCATGATCACTCATTGTTTTGTCTTCTAGTGACTGAGTCATTAGAAGACAAAGCAGTGGTAACTTTGGAATTTAATTACATATCATTAAATTTAATAATGTTTCTTGTTACTGAAGGAAGGTAGGAAGAGACCAGATTATCATAATACTGTCATTAGACTTTGAGGACTGAAAAAAGTACTTGCTATGAATTAGCAAGGAAAATAAATATTTCAATGAATATGTCAGAATAAAGGGAGAAAAGATATTTTGAAATGATACTTGCTTTGCCAAAAGTTAGACACATAGAAACGCAAATAGAGAAATATAAAGGAAGAAACTAATGAGCTTAGAGAAAGCTATTTAATTGCCACAATTATCATACCCTCAAGCACAATTTAGTTTTGTATAATTATGTTTTGTTTTTTATTAATTTTTATATATTCTGAAATTTATGTCAATTCTGACTTTTCATTTTCATTTGCAATACATGCAAAAATTTCATTTATAATAGAATAATAATGAAGACACACAGAAACACACACACACTTTTCTATTTTACAAAATACACCTCATAAATTTAGTCATGTTTATTGAAGTGTAATTTACATAAAGTAAAATTCACTCTTTTTAAGTGCGCAGTTCAATGAGTCTTAACAAATGTATACAGTCATGTAACCATCACCCCAATCAAATACAGAACATTTTTTCTCCACAATTTTAGAAGTTTCTTTTTCATATAAAGTTTATGTCATTAAAATAGCCATGGTTACATTTTCATATTTTGAGAAGATTTTTAAATGTTTCTCTAGTTTTTTTTCCTGTCATAGCTACATAAAAATCTTCTCTATTTTGTATGGATCTATACATGTTATGTCATACTTTAATACATGTCACTTATGTTTCCATCACTTTATAATCCATGGAGAGCACTGTTCTGTTGTCATCATGGGGATGGGGCTACAAGAACTCA
Organism: Galeopterus variegatus; assembly: GCF_000696425.1. Classification (NCBI taxonomy): domain Eukaryota; kingdom Metazoa; phylum Chordata; class Mammalia; order Dermoptera; family Cynocephalidae; genus Galeopterus; species Galeopterus variegatus. Next base: position 98,819 of record NW_007732457.1, on the reverse strand, counting down.
GAACTGCTGTGTGGAGCAGTGTGAGGCAGAACTGGAGCCTACTCTTGACAGCCCCACAGAAGGAGAGAAAAATGACCCAAAGCTGGAAACAGAATCAAATGCCAATCATAAACAAAACAAAACGAAGACAAGACATTTTTTAAGAAGTCAGGATAATAAGGGAGAGTAGAATAATTAGATGAAATGAAAGGACAGTCTTGATGGAGGAGTTAGTTTCTGGGTGAAGATTATGGACTGAGAGCTGCTGCCCAGCACTGCAACTTCAAGTGTCCTGTTTTCTGTATCATCCTGACACTATTTTCAAAATCCAGGGGCCAGCTTCCAATGCATATCTTTAGAAGTATGTGCACTCTAAAATTCGTTGAAATATATTGGACTGGAAGGGGAACTTTGTTTGTTAAATGTTTAAAATAACGGTGGGAGACAGCCAGGGAGGGGATGTGGAGGATCTCCAGCAAAGCTAGGTCCCCAGGCACCACCAGGAGGAAACAAGATGCGTTCACTGGGGTAGTGACAGTAGCAGTGACAGGGGATGGGAATAGACAGGTGGGTCAGAGCACATCAGGGCCAGCTGGAGGCATCAGGCTAGTTCGCAGGTGAGATACACCCCTATCTGTACCCCAACCTAGATTTTAACCTGAAACCTTTTAAGGTTTTCCAGCTTATAGCTTTCTGTCCTGTGGAAGCAGAATGACCTTAAGTTAAGGAAAGAAGGAAAAGTCATAGTATCCAGTTTTCAAAAGAAAACATCATGTTTGATGTATGCATCTCTGGTGTCATATCCTGAGCACGTGGACCTAATGCTCTTCAGATGCTCTGATCCATTGATCAGAGTAGACCACTTGGCAGCTGTGGACCAACTTTAAATAAAGGTGTCAGAACCTTTTACCATGAGGAAGGAAGCCGTAGTTAAAATGTAGATATCTAACAGACATTTGTCAGAGAGAAAATCCTTAGTGAGGCATTAAGCTTTTCAAAAAATTATTGAGGAGACACAAAAATTCTACCACTGATATTCCTTGGATATCTAACAGACATTTGTCAGAGAGAAAATCCTTAGTGAGGCATTAAGCTTTTCAAAAAATTTTTGAGGAGACACAAAAATTCTACCACTGATATTCCTTGGATTCTTTTCTTTTCTTTCTTTCTATTTTTTTTTTTTTAAGATCTCAATTGACTTTATTGCCATTCTAGAATCAGGCACATGATTCTTCCATAAAATAGAATAAGATTATTCCAATGAGCCAAGCAGAGGAAATTGGTTTTGTAGACAGAAAGAAGCTTAAGAAAGCAGAAACGAAGAACAGAAAGAAGATCGGTCATCTCAAAATTACTTTCCTTGTGAGGTGAGACAAGAAGACAGAACAATAGAAAAATAATATCAAGTTACTTCATATTTTTGAAATAAGGATTAAAAAGATGATTTATGTATTGCCCCAGTAATAAAATCTAACATGCTTCCATAGGATGTAAAGAAAGAAAAATTGTTGTTCCTCAAGGACAGAAAGTTCATCAGACACTGCTGTTTGGTAGAATTTAAAGTGGACTTCAACGTAGAGAGCGAATACTGCATGAGCTCTGCGCGTCCTGCTGTGGGCAGTGTTTGCACAAAATTATAGGAAGCTACTCTCTAAGAAAGGTGCAGGACACTCCTGGGTCATGTTTTCTTATGGAAACTTAAAATAAGCAATCAAGCCTATTTCCCCCCTAACAAAAAAAGTACACCATTTTGAACCAAATGCTTAAGAAATGTCCTTTTCCTGGGCCGGCCCGGTGGCGCACTGCTACAGTGCGCCGCTTGGGAGCGTGGTGGCGCTCCCGCCGAGGGTTCGGATCCCACATACAGACCGGCCGCTCACTGGCTGAGCGAGGTGCAGGGGCAGCACCGAGGGTTGCGATCCATTGCCGGTCACGAAAAAAGACAAAAAGGAAAAAATAAAAAAAGAAATGTCCTTTTCCTAACAGTTTAGATTTATCCTCCCAGTGTCATTTGATTAAACAGCTTTGGCCTCTGTGTGCGCACTGTTGGCATTTTTTAAATGCATTTGATTCATCTTAGGTTTTCACAGAAGTAGAATAAGAGGGGGAGAGAGAGAGAGAGAGAGAGAGAGAGAGGAAGAGATCGATTAGATTGAAAAAGTTGTTCATCATCCTGATGCACAAATACATGCCTTTAAGGCCACTACACAGTTTAATCCAATATGTAAAATGGGACCAAAGTTAGCATCTGGAATGAATAAAACAAGTGGGGGCAATTCTGCAATTCACAGGGTAATTGTTGATTCAGAAGAGGCCACAAGTTCCTTCTGCTGGCAGTCACGTAGGCAGGAGAAATTCCAGGTGTTCGAGGCAGCCTTACCCATGTTAGTTGGTGAGGAGCATGGAAAGTCCTCGAACAGAGTGATTACATACCACAGCTTCACCCTCAATTTGCTTCAAATCTTGGATAATCCCATGGTGAATCTTTATGAAACAGAAGCTCGTGAAGGAATATCTGAAGGCACAGTTTGCTGCAACAGTGCTGCATTCCCACATTGAACAGCGGAATCACAATTTTAGTCTTGATGCCCACCCACAGCCCATATGAATATCATCCTCCATTGCCACAAGATTTTGGAATATTTTACAAATCCTAGTTCTTTCATGATAGTCAAGACATCATTTACCAATCACTACTTAGGTCTCTCCTTTTACCTTGCAATTTATCTGTTGTGCAGTAATTTGAAGATGCACTACATTTGATGAAGTTGATGGGTTTTCTTTGACTAAATATTACAAGACCTTTTAAATAAAAATTTCACAAAGAGTAAGGTTCTCTTGTTGAAACTATTATTATCAAGGCAAAGTAAACTCTCCTACTTCTATTAAAAAAAAGAGAATCAGAGGTGCCCAAACTCTCATAGCTGAAATGCTTAATTGTAATTTATGGGATTCCATTGTAGTTAATATTTAATAGAAAATCTAAATCTAAGTTTGATATTTAAAAGGTATCATGCAGCCATTTATGTCTATAAATAACTTAACTCCTTTTAGACACTTAGAATAATTGACAGTGCTACTCCGGTGAGATCTTCTGGAGGTAATATCAAGTTCCAATTTGCTTCTTAGCATTGGACTGAATTTACTGTTCTATCTGTGGGGATTTTTGCTAAAATAGTTGACTCTGTTCCTATGTCTTGTTTTTGTTAATGTGCTTGACACCAACGTGTGTGCTCCTTAGTTTCCTTACATGTTGTTATAGAATGGTATTTTACATTCCCATGGCTCTTGCCAAGGCTACAAATAAAAGAACACCTATATTTGTATGCAACATTAAATCCTTTACTGCCCTTGAAAGTTTCTGCCTGCTGTGCCTTGTTATGGCTTCTTTTCTGTGCTAATAAAGTATGCTTGAAGGTTTACTTATAGAGAAAAAAGCTTTTATTCTTTAAATTTTTAATGCTTTTTATGGTGCATTTGTTTACATTAAACATTATAAGTCATTTATACACAAAATTTTTCAACCATATTTCAGCTGGACCTACACTTGCATAGATCTTCTGGATATCATACAAGCCAAATATTCTGGGACGAATTTTTCTCTTCAAAGGATTAGTTTACAGAAAGCATCAGAATCACAGTCTTTCTATGTGGATATAGTATACATTGGACAGACATCTACAATCTCAACACTGGATGGTATGTTATAAAATTTTATATCCTCTGTTAGTTTACAGAAAGCATCAGAATCACAGTCTTTCTATGTGGATATAGTATACATTGGACAGCCATCTACAATCTCAACACTGGATGGTATGTTATAAAATTTTATATCCTCTTTAGTCTTCTAAATCTATCTTATAGTAAAATCTTACCATAAAAATTATTTTAAATTCTGTCATACAGATAGAAACATTAATCTCTAAATACTAATGAGCCATTCTTTTATCTCAATAATATGATTTAACTTTACTTTTTAACAGATAGGGCAAGGTGATTATTCTAAAGATAAATGTATCATTAACATAAACTTTTTAATTGTAGCAGGAATTAGCTTTATGGTTCTTGGTTTTGCTTATGGATACACTGTGGCAAATATTTTCATTTTGCCTTTTATAAAACATTTTGCTTTATCTTTGAGAAAACCAACTACAAAGAGGGAAATCTATTCCTAAAATACAGCTATTGACATTGACATCCGTCTAGTAAGGTTGACCTGACATTTTCCATGACTTAAGAGTGGTAATTAATAATGCTATAAATAAAACCTTATTTTTGATAGTCTTAGCACTGTCTTTTTAGTCACATTAATAAACCCATACATATATGAGATGTGATAATAAAATAATAAACTCCACAATGTTCTAAAAAATCAACATAACTCCAAAGAGTCATCTTAAAAAGTGTTTTTTTCCATTCTTGAGAGGAGTGTTGGAATCCTTTGGAATGGTTTTCACCTGCAAGGTGATGAGCCAACTGATAAAAAACTAAATGTTACTACGACTAATCACTCCTTTTGAATCTGCTACCACCAGACATATGTTATGCTTGGTGGGACACATGTATAAGACAGCTGGATTGTGCTGGGATAAATGTTGCAGTTCATTAAAATATTCACTTCGCACCTACGATGTGGCAGGCACGGTGTCAAGTATTGAAGAAAGAGCAGTGACCAAGACAGTCCTTGTCCTGCCCTCATGGAGCGTACATCCTAGTGAGCACCACCTTCAAGGAACTTAGAACAGAGTAAAGCTAACTGGCCCACCGAAAGCCAGATGGAACTTAGGGCTTGGTGGCTTTTAAATATTTGGTTTTAAAGACATTAAAGCTTTGTAATCTAGAAGTGAAAGTTTACCAAGCTTCACAAACTTCTTGCTTTAAGGTCTTCTATATAAAATTTTATTTTAAACAAATTATTCCATGACATGTTGATATTACTTGATGGTTTTCTTTTTAGCAGCAGAAGTTATAAAATTTTATCTCTCACTTTTTGTTTACTTATATTCTTTAGAAATGCCAAAGAGAAGACTTCCAGCATTAGCAAATAAAGGAATATTTTTAAAACATTTTCAGGTGAATCAAACCAAAATAAATGGATCAACTATGACAAACCAATATTCTGTTACCATGACCTCATATAATTGCAGTTATAATATACCCATGATGGCTGTGAGCTTTGGGCAGGTGAGCCTAAAATTTTTCGTTATTATTTTCAACTTAATGAGCATTAGTTTTTTATGTAGTAAAATTTCTTTATAATTTTTAGTAATAGCTGACATACAGATTGAATATATTTTAATAGGGCAAGACAGTTATTCTAAGGATAAATGAAGATTTAGAGGCTTGTTGAACTTGAGCATGAAAATTGACTTAAGTATTAAAAAATTCTTGAAAAAATATATCTATGGGGAAAAAAGACAGGAAAATACACTTAAAAAACAAAGTCAGTCAGATTTAAGAAGAGTTTTCTTTGTTGAATTTAAAGGAAAAATTGTGGGCTCTTTCAATAAAGATTCTTGAATAGAGACTATTGGAAGAAGAGTTGAGATTCTTCATTATAATTATAAATTGTTTCTGTTATAAACATTACTTTTTTGTGTGTATGTGACTGGTAAGGGTATTGCAACCCTCGGCTTGGTGTCGTCTGCACTGCACTCAGCCAGTGAGCACACTGGCCATCCCTATATAGGGTCTGAACCCGCGGCGGGAGCGCCTCTGCGCTCCCAGTGCCGCACTCTCCCAAGTGAGCCACAGGTCAGCCCATCAACATTACTTATTTTGCTGGTATCAAAATTTATACAAGGAAGGAAATGGAGGTTTTCAATAATTCTAAGAGCATCTGACCAGTTTATTGTACATTTATAATAAGATGACTATTAAATATTATAAGATTAAAGGTTAAGTAATAATTAACCATTGGAATTAGATTATAGTCTCACAGAGAACTTTTTGCTGACTAAACAATTTTATGATTTAAAAATACAGAAAAACTATAAATATTCCAAAAAAATTGCCTTTACCCCATCCTGGCCCAATATTTTAGTCTTAGTATCTTCAAGATGGATGTCTTGCAAATGGTTTCCAGTCTTTTACTCTTAGTTCTATTACAAAACATGATAATTAACTCAGAGCTTTGTGTTCTCAAAGATTTTGTGTCAACAGTTTCTCATTTTTCAAGATTCCTCATTAAACTAATAATTGCTGATTGTTACCTTTAGCTTTAATTATTTATCCAAGGTGAAGTTAAAGAATATGGGACTTATATTTTTGTGACCTTTAAAAAAATTCAAATGAGAGTTACATGCAATATCATGCACATATGTTAAATATGCCCATCAATTAATTGTTTTAAAAACACTAACTTTGAGATAATTGTAGATTCACTTGCAGTTGTAAGAAATAATGCAGAGATATTTTTTATATTCTTCACTCATTTTCCCCCAGTAGCAACTTCTTATATAATATAGCATAATATCATAATCAGAAAATGGACATTGATACAATCCACTGACCTTATTCAGATTTTACCAGTTTTACATGCACTCGTGTGTGTGTGTGTGTGTGTGTGTGTGGTTCTTATATAATTTAATCACATGTGTAGGTTAATCTGACCACCACCAGGACAGTTCCATCACAAACATCCCTTGTGCTACCCTTCACAGCCACGGCCACCACAGCCACTTCCATCACTCCTTCCCTCCTCTGTTATATATGGAAACCACTAATCTGCTCTGTCTCTATAATTTTGTCTTTTCAACAATCCTATATAAATGAAATCAGACCTTATATAATCAAACCGTTATGTAACCTTTTGAGATTATCTTTTTTCAGTCAGAGTAATTCTCTTGAGATCCATCCAAGTTGTTTGTTCATCAAGAGTGTTGATTTTGATTACTGATTAGTATTTAATGTTATGGATGTACTGTATTTGATTTAACCATTTACCCATTGAAGAACATTTGAATTGTTTCTTGGTTTTGGCTATTGTGAATAAGGCTGTTATGAGCATTCATCTACAGATTATTGTGTGATGTAAGTTTTTATTTTTCTGGGTTAAATGCCCAACAATGCAATTATAGGGTCATATGGTAAGTACATGTATAGTTCTGTAAGAGACTACCATACTCTTTTCCAAAGAGGTTCAACTCATACTTTCCCACCAGCAATGGATCCAGCTTCTGCACAGTCTTGTCAGCATATTGGTATTATCTCTATTTTTCATTTTAGCCATTCTGATAGTATGTGTAGTGATAGTTTATTTTGGCTTTAATTTGTGTTACCCAGTGGCTGATGATGTTGAACATCTTTTCATGGGCTTGTCTGCTACCTATATATCTTCTTCTGTGAAACATCTAGACACAAGTCTTTTGTCAGATATGTGGTTTGCAAATATTTTCTTCCAAGTTTTACCTTGCTTTTTAATATTTCTTCATAAAGTCTTTCACAGAGTAAAATTTTAACATTTTGATGAGACTGAATTTATTAATTTTTTCATTTTATGAACGGTGCTTTCAGTTTTAAGTCTAAGAACTCCTTACTTACCCTTAGGTCCTGAGGATTTTTCTATTTTTTTTTTAACCTAAAAGCTTTATAGATTTACATTATATATTTAAGGCCATGATCCATTTGAGTTAATGTTCATATAAGATATGGTTTAAAGTCAATGTTCATTTGTTTGCCTGTGGCTTCAATTGCTCCAGCAACATTTATTGAAAAGGTTATCTTTCCTATATTTAATTACTTTTGCACATTTGTCTAAAATCAGTTGGACATTTTTGTGGGTATATTTCTTGGTTCTCTATTTTGTTTCATTCTTCTATGTGTCAGTCCTTCCACCAATATCACACTCTCTTGATTACTAAAGCTATAGAGAGAGCCTTAACATTTGTACAGTGATTTCATTCACTTTATTCTTCTTGTGCAATTTTTTTTTAGCTATTCTAAGTCTATGTCTTTCCATATAAATTTTAGAATAAGCTTTTAATAGGAATTGCATTAAACCTATAGATTGTTCTGAAAAAAATTGACATCATGATTATGTTGAGTCTTCTAATCCATGAACATAGTATGTTTCTCCATTTATTTAGGTCCTCTGTGCTTTCTCTTATCAGTGTATTTAGGTTTTCTTTGATTAGTTTTATCAGCATTTTG